>NW_018735774.1:0-16069 GCF_002204515.2 Aedes aegypti | reverse complement strand
TCATATTTGTCCCGCGTCCATAAGATTAACATAGAACATGGGACAAGTTGGCGTAGAAGGACAGTGGTAAGTATTGAAAGAAAAATAATTAACAATTGATTCTTGTATTCTGCGAATTAATGTAATGGATTTTATAAAACAATAAGGAAGGTATCCTTGAAGGAGTTGAGAGTAAAAAATCTCTCCGAATAAATTCCCCAAGAAAAAAAAATAACAATAAGTGATGTCCAAAGAAATATCTTAATGATATCTCAATTCCAGGAAAATAATCCTGAAAACACATTAACAATATCCCCGAATCAACTATTAGAGAAATTCCGAATGTAATTCCTGGGAGAAATTAGGAAAATAATTTACAAAGCATATTGCTAGATGCCTGGAAAAATTGGAAGTTATTTCTGGAAGAAATGCTGTTGAAATCAATCCTGAATTCCTTAAAGAAACAGTATCGTTTTAATAATTGACTAAGCAGTACTTTCCGGTCAATATGAGTCAAGATCAACCTAATTCCCAGAAGAGAAGAGAAGAAGGATGAAGAGTGAAAGTGCTCGTGTTCAGATCAGCAGCAAGCTAGCAATACTGTTTACGTACCTTTTATTATTTCATTGATGAAGCATACCTAGAAGCATACAATAATGAGTATAAAGTACATTAAAAATCTATTAACAAACTTCCGATCATTCCGTCACAATAAGCCTTATTGTGACGGAAAGATCGGAAGTTTATTGAATAAAGGGTCATTCAAAAATGACGTCCATCGTTTGGGGGAGGGAGAGTCTAAGAAAATGTGACAGTTCGTGTCAGGCATTGCAGAATTCGCTCTCATTTGAGTATGAAGCACGATCAAAGCAAGCAAAGAAAAACATCCCATCTGTTGCGGTCCACGATCGTCATTGTATCGCAAGGTGTAACAAGTCTGATAAATGGAAGCAGCGAGCGAGAGCCCCAAAGAGAGAGCTATGATAAAATCCATTTTCTCGCTTGTTTACCGTTGGGATAGGGGGTTTTCTTTACTGGCACGATAAACAATCCACGAACTTCCAATTGCAATAGTGCCCCCAGGCTTGCAGCATGTTTAGAGGGATTCTATCATGCACTAATATCCCCCAATCTGATCAAACTTGTAGCAGTATACGATAAACAATCTCTCATAATGTGCAGCATGTTATGATAGTTACAGAGAGCGATACGTGAGAGATTCTCTCAATTTTCTCAGGATTCAATCCCTGGTTCGTGTATAAGGTATTGAAAAAAAACGTGACATAGGAGGGAGGGGGGTCTAGAAATCGCAAAAAAAACGATGGACGTCATATTTAAATGTTCCCTAAACTACAGCATTGATATTGTTTATCTTCTTGCATTGTATCATTGTCTGGCAGTTCCAAAAGATTCACCCATCAATTTAATAACAGTTACCTTTCAACACATTATTGTATACAACAATACACTTCTAGAAAATTCCATACAAGAAAATATGGAAGAGCGGAGTATGATGAACATGATGAACAATACCCAATCATCCGATAGTAATATTGTCCACACAGGTTTGCAGATTGTTTAGATGGGTTTCATCATATTATTACTGTTATCTCCCCGATTTATTCAGAACTGTTGCAGAAGATGATAAACAAGCTCTCATGATGTGTTTCTGATAATGATTGTTACAAGAGCGATAAGAGAGGGATAGTGAGCGCATTTTAAACCTTATTCCCCTACATGCTGGTGATGTGCAGCGAAAACTATGACGGCAACTATTTTTCGTTTCGCTCATTACCGAATGAGTCTATTGAATTCTGATTCACGGGGTGCGTGGGAAAGGAGAGGGAGGGTACCGGAGATTTCAACGAAACCCCAACCGAGGGCAATAAATTAGATGAGAGCAAAATGTCGAGAATTTCCTTTTTCGATAAAACTATTTATCTTGTGCCTTTCAGCGCTGCAGAGTTTTTGAAAATGGCAGGATAGTCTCGGACGAAGGGGAAGATTATTTTTCGAGTGCTAAAGTAATCGATGTGCAGGATAATCGCATCAACTATTTCTAGCAATCGTGAGTTGAATGCGCAAACATGCAAGTTATCGACGGAATGAGAGTAGGAAACGTTCAATTTGGCATGTTATGAACTGTAATGTGTTTGCTTTTCAACATTTCAAGCATTATTAGAATGGAGTCAGTTCTATTTCATTCAAATCAGTTTGCTTATTTATTCTTCTTCTCCTAGTGAAGAACTATCGATCCAGTGCACGGAAAGGCAAAACTACAGCTTTAAAAATAATTTTATCTAGCTTTGTTTCAACAAAATCGCCTAAATCTCCAATATTTTGGTAAAAAATGCAATAAGAGATTGTTGTTTTAACGCCTACAAATTATGAAAGCATCTCCATCACATACTTTGTCCAAGCGACTATTTTGATGGACAAAAAGTTTGTTTTTTTTTTTAGTTTTGATCCATGTTTTGAATAGTTTTAGTAACAATTGTAATATGTTCCTTATAACTGTTGAAAAATTAAACACCACAACATCTTAAATAATTTAGTAAACGAACATTCCAAATTAAAATACTAAAAAAAATGGAAAGTGAAAGGTAGAAGTCAACATTTATCGATGGAATATTTTCGATGTACGAATGGTACTTCTCTTTCTTATGTTCACAAGTAAATGAAAGTTTTTGTAAAAATTGAGTGTTGCAATTGTTGAGATAAAAAATAAAAATTAGAAGCAGACATGTTCCTTAAGTAGATATACACCGGGAATTTTCCGTTGGTCATAAAATTATGTGTACCTGCAGCAAGCACTATTGTGTTTTGGTTCTGCATTCCATTCTACAACGTTCAATTTCGCATGTACTCCGTTCCAATCAAACCACTTTCAATTTGAACGATATGCAGATTTGAGGATTTCAAATTAAAATCCAACACATTAGAAGCGGTCAGGCCGAATCTCCCTTTTATCCCCCTAGCTAGTAAAATTTATTGTTTTCATTTTTGAAATTAAATTTTATAATGTTATAGAGAAGCTCACTTATCACGCAAAATACTCGATGCTTCACTGATACAGTCAACGTTTCTAGATGACAGTATCGTCCTTTGTGGAGACGACAGCCAATTTAAACCACATCACTTCACATGAGATACGTTTCATTTAATCAATGTCACGTGCCAAAACGAGTCTTTGGAGCACGTTAGATTTTTCCGTAAACAGTGGATCGCGAGGATGTCATGTAGATATGATTCAGAGCTTGAACGCTGCACCAAGTTTAGTGAATCAACGTCAAGAGAAGGATCAGTGGCAGTCGTTATCAATCACTTCCAGGTGGTCACAGTTAGAGAATAGCCACGTTATGCTACACATCGACGGTCCGCAGCATGTATCGAACTGTCAACCGACGCACAATGGTCCGTCGAAGACTCGTTTCAAAAATATCAATTTGTCAATTATCTTCCACAAGTTTAGCCCCAACGGCTCTAGATATGCCATTTGGACTTTGAAATAGCGGATGGGTTCGATACCTGGCGGTACCAAGTATACCGTGGCCATAGACAAGCCGAGTAAACACCTTGGACATATTTTGAAAATATTTAGCTCATCGACATGATATAGATTTTGGAAATAAAATCTAAAATTTTATCACACTATTTTATGGATGTACTCATATTCAGAACACTAAGCTGAAAAGCAGGCTTTATTTCAGTTGGGACCTAAGCGAGGAAGAGAAAAATTAATTATGTTAAATACATGGTTGTTAGTTATTCAGGATTACCTACAACATCGCTTTCAATGTATATGCCACTATTCTAGTGGAATACAGTAGGAAATCTCTTGGAAATTATAAAAATCATGAAATTTCTTATTCATTGATAATTGCTCATAATGAATGAATACAGTTCTGAATAATAGCAATGGATGTCGATTTTCATACCCTGATAAACTGGAAGAGTTCTTAATGAGAATGGAAGGATTCCAAGGAAAAATTCTGAAATGTTTCTAATGAAAACCTGGAATATTTTTGGTAACAATACGGAAAGATTTCCGATTCTGAAGAGAATACTAGAACGATTCTTAAGAGAATTCTGGAGGTATTCTGACGAAAATCATGGAAGAATATTGAAGAGTATCTTGGGAAGGTTAGTGATGAAAACCCTGGTTAGAAAACAAATGCTTCTTATGGGTGAAGCTTTTTAAAAAATCCTATAAGATTCCAAGAAGGATTATGATGAAAATCCTGATTTATGGCAAGCAGGATTCTGATGGAAATTTTGAAAAGATTTTGGATAATAATCTTAGGAAGAATCTCATGATAATCCTGAACAAAAAACTGATGATAATCCTATAGAAGTTTCGATGAAATTCGGGGGAAAATTTTGATGAGCATCCTGAGATAAGGATTAAACTCATGCTTGAAATTCATGTAGTTTAATCCTATAATGTAGTTTCCCTCAATGAACTTAGTTAGCTTAGTTGTGCTACCCATACCCTTGAGTCATCGCAGATAAAATTAACATTGAAAATCAGTTTCGCAATGTTTTATCTGTGAACCAAACTTAAGAAGCACCGATTTGCAATGTAATTTATCTCCAATTTTACGATACAATATTCTAGCAGAATGTTTTGAAAATTTCAAACTGATGTTCCCACTCCACTTTGTCATTTTTAGTTGACATCGACATGTATTATGGCAAAAGGTACACTAATGAGCCTCTGTACGTGCCATACATTCTTTTGTTCTGATGACTTTTACTGTGCGCCGTGTGTTGGTGCTGTCTCGCTCCTCTCTCACGGGCAATTTGAAAACAGGGCGCACAGTAAAAGTCAAACGTTTTATGGCATGCATAGGCTCATATACGATGAAGTTTTGAAAACGATGCAATGTACCGTTTCTGTCAACTTGATGTGAGATTAATAGGTATCCGTACGCAGGTTGGTCCAATGAGTAGACAGAATCGAGTTATTTACTATCGCAAATGTGTCAATTCAACTTGCTGTCGATTGTGGCATTGCCTCTATTAGTTATGACAATCTTATTTTATTTTGTAAACCTATCGATCCATTAGAAGGGTCAGTGTTCCCTTAGTGGACAGTCCCCAATAGTCACACTAGTGGCTTTTTACGGCCGTTTTGCTATAATTCTTTTCAAAATATTTTTTGAAATCTGCAGATAATAACATGGAATAACCCTTGCAAGTATTTTCTGACATATGTCTGGATCAATTATTGCCCTCTACGCCTACTGTCCCATGTTCTATGTAAATCTATGGATCGCGGGACAAATATGCGTAGAACGGCCCCCGTCAAATTTTTCGGATTTCGAATTTGGAATATTGTGTAGTTGAATTGATTCAAATTAAACTTCTAAGTTCTGATGTTTAGTGAACATGGCTTGAAAATGTGTGAGAAAGATTGCTAAGAAGAATCATGTTCTAGAAGTATGGGAGTTCGAATAGGAGAAAGGGCTTGGCTCTTGTGTACACGAAAAGAATTGCAAAGCACGACAAAGCAAAATTTTCAAACGCTTCTGCTCACCGAAATCATATCGTTGATAAAGAGGCGAATGAACCCTTCTGGTTTAAAATCTCTCTAATAAACGCAAAAAATATCGTTGATAACCCTCCAGCAAAAAATGGAATCACTGGTATTGAAACAAGTGGAAGCCAAAATCCAGAAGGGGATTCAAATGATGACATCTAATATGGTGAGATCGTTCATTATTATGTTAATGTTTCTGTTCCGAGCGTTCTCTCAAGTAAATGAAAGGAATACTATATTATGCATTGGATTCTGGTGAAATCGACAACAAGAATTATATGGTTATTTCTACAATTGGTCGAAGATAAGTCAGAATGGACCAAGTACAAACCTTGGTAAACCGTATTATTCTGTCATTAGATGCAAAATAACTTAAGCTCCGTTTCACTTTGATGAATGTTGTAAAACTCGAAAACGCAGGGTGTCTACTCGTTTACCGAAATGCAACTGCCTGATATTTCCAGGTTTTTTCCAAAAATCACAAAATAATTCTAGGTTACAGAAAAAATATGCTGTAGTGTTAACTGGTGTAGAACCTTGAATAAACTTTTGAATATTCCATGGGAAATTTTTGAGTACACCCGATTCTGTTTTTGCGCGAATTTCTTTTACCACGGCCGTGCAAAAAAAGTTTCCATACATTTTTTTCCGCCAAAAGCTTATTTTTGCATGAAACGTCGAGAAATAGTGTTGCTTTTTTTGCACCGGTTTTTTGAAATTTTGAACTGAAAACTTTTTGCACGGTACGCATCCCCCGTGCAAAAACAGAATCGGGTGTAATTCATTGAAAAAGTTAGAAAGATTTCCACTAATCCTTTGATAAAATGCTGGAGCAAAGCTTAGAAAAAAGTCTAGGGAAACTCAATAATGAAACGCAATGTAATGTTTTTAAATATATCCACTCGGATAACCCGTCGAGAAATTTCAGGAGCAATTCTTTGGAATAACCGTAGATGAAATGGCGTAGAAATTCTTGTCGCGTTTATTGAAAAAAATCCTCGAACGAATTTGAGCATGAGCATACATGACCGTACAATTCGTAGTTGCTACTCCAATGATTGACCAGAACAATCGAAGTTGCACAGGGAATTTATGAATGGGGCTTGGGATTAGCTTACCATTCTTAAAATGTGCACAAATCGAGAGCTCAAATTTTAAAAGTCAATAACGGCGCTGGCCACGTCCTTACGGTCATCGGGGAAGGGAGTATACCTCTGCATCTCCACAGTTGTCATGGAAAGGATATTGGGTTAGTGGGATAAGGTAATGATCTGGGAGTCACCGAAGGTTGGTAAGGCGATCCATGATATAATCACGCCTAATCGGATTCGCGATATAATTCGATAGACGCATTGTACCCCGAACAAGTGTTCATCACTCGCCCTCGCAGGAGCAAGCGATTCGATCAATAGATCAAACACTACTAACGATCCGCGGCGCTATTTCATTTCACTACTCGACCGACGCGCGACATGTTTGATCCTGCCCTCGTCACCCGCTCGCGCTGGAGCAAGCGTCAAGGTCGAAAGATCAAACAGAACTCGGAAAAAAAAATCCTCGAACGAATTTAACCAAAAACTCTAATCTAAAATTAAACTTTGCGGGTTAACTTGAAATTTTTTTGTGGAAATCTTTGGAAGAACGCTTGGAGTCATGACTGCAGAATCTGAAAAGTTAGTGGAGAAGGTCCTAGAATAGTCTTTGGAAAATTGGTTCAAAGTAATATCTGAGAAAATTACTGTAGGTAGTAACGTTGAAGTGCTTAAGGATTTCCTCAAGCAAATTCTGGAGAAATTCCTTCAAGCATCCTTTGAAAAATTACTGAAAGAATTGATAGAAGAATTTCCGGAGAGAACCCTGTTTTAGTTCTTGATAGTATTTTAGATAAAATCCCTGGCGAAACCTCTAGGCTAATTCCTGAAGCTGTTCCTGAGATATATTGGAAGAAATTTTGCATCATAATCATCTGCAAGCAAGATAAGAAAAGAAGAGACTATAGAGACCATTTTGGTTACAATAGAGACTTCAAAGACCTTCCATCAAAAATAGAGACTTTTCAGAGACTTGGATAACAATAAATACCAATTCTCTAATAAGAAACATGCTACCGGCCTTAGATAATCATTTACTGTTAATTTATGTTAATCCTTTACTGAGGTGGTGAACAGCTCAAATAGCGTTTTGATAGCGGCGCAGCCGAATTTTTTTTTGATTGAAGAGAATTTTCTTGCAAATAATGGTTACTAAGGTGTTTTACGCAAAGTGATCGAAATTCCCTGGGAATTCCAGGTTTTTTCAAGGTTGAATAAAATTCCCTGATAATTCCAGTTTTTTCCAGGTAGTAGACACCTAGGACAAGACGTGACAGCTCAACTAAGGCTGCCCTGTTGTTTTTTTTTCGTCGATAACCTTGACGATACAAAAGCCAGTGTTACCAGCATCCTTTTTATGCAAATCTTGTGAACAAATTCAAATATCAAGGCTCATAATATGATTGTTTCTTGCACGCTTTCTTCATTTAGCGCAATAGAGGATGCTATATTTTCAAACAATTAGGTTAAAATTGAAAACCAGTGATATTTTTAAAGAAAATTTACACAATTTCTACTATTTGGTCTCAATAAGGTATTTTATATTTATTTTAGAATTGTAGGAGCACATGCTTTGAAGTTAACATCGGAATATGAATAGATTTGAAACGAAAAGATTCCACAAAAAATTTCCAAACTTTTGATGAACACTCTAATTTAAGAACTGGCAACACGGTCGAGCTAGTAACAAAGTGCCCTGTTGCAATCCAACTCAACGATGTGGAAGTAGGTCTTTGCCAGAACGACCAATGAGAAGTGGTCTTTTTTGACAAGCAATTGGTTTCATTTTTGTACTTTGACCTGTCACGTCTTGTCTAAAGTCCAGTTGTTAATTACACCTATCGTTTGTCTGGTGAGTTGCAAGCTTACTGTCAATGATGATGTCACGCTACACGATAAGTGTTCATCTGCAACAACCAGACAGCTCACCAATCCACCGCGAGGTGGATCGTGCTGAGTTGTTGAGTTGAAGGAGAGCGAAAGAAGGAAGGCACAAAAGTCTGTTTGACAGCTCTGCAGAAAGCGCGTGCGCACGGACAGAGCGCGTGCGCACGGAAAGAGCGCCAGTTCGGCTCGATTTGCAATGATCGGTTATTATTATTATTTTTTCGCTATATGATATTCTATGGTTTGGTTGATCGATGTTAAAGTTTGTTTTAAAAGCAGCTCCACTTATTTTGAAACATATTGCCGTGTACAATAGTAGACAACACAACTAATTTAATTAAAATAATTTGAAATTATAATTAGTACTTATACAAAAGGGGAAGGGAAGAACGTTTAGGCTGGTTGTGCATTACGATAAAATCTCTTAACATAAGCAATGCTTGTTGTTGGTTCTTGTAGAAGGATCAACATGTTCGGCTTAACGAATCTTATTTTAAATATCGAATAACACCACATGCAATTGAACAAAAAGGATGTGATTACAATAGACTTTTGATATTTTCAATTCTGAACCACCGCAAAAAAAAATATTGGGAATCAAAATTCTCCTGAGAGGGATGATGTGGGGGAGGCTCATTCTAATTAATATTGTCGTTCAATTTTGGGGATAAATTAAAATTGTATTGTTCTATACATACTTATTTATTATAATTACCTGTAAATATTGATACAGCACAATTCAAGTATTTAAATATCAAATAGCAAACATAGATATGGTCGGTGTTCAGACAGACTGAACCAAGTGTTTTTTTCAATCGAGTAAGAAAAATGTACCCCAAACATGTGAAACATCAAAATATTATAGATATTTACTGTAATAATGGAACTTATCTATTTGATGATATATTTGTATCAAAATAACATGGAAGATTTAAAATTGATGGAGTTCTTTACGTATCCTTAGAGCTCCAAAATTCATCTAGTCTGGTCTGTCTAAACACCGACCATATGATTCTCAAAAACTCATGAGAATGGTATTTTACTCTTTGAACTGTTATTTAATTTGGATGTGTTTAAAAGATTTATAAATTTAATTTATTATTGATGTTACGAGCTATGTCTGTAGTTAAACTTAATGCTACACAAGAAATATATTTGAATCAAAGTATTTTTATATATAAATCATATGAAAAAAAAAATGTTCCAGAAAGTACTCTAGAATTCTTTGGGAGCGTCTCCCGGGATTCTTCCTTAAATCATTCATGAATCCTTCAAATCCTCTCTGGGATTGTTCTGCTGAAAATCTTGAGATTATTTCTGAATTTTCTTCCAGTTATCGCTTTGGGATTCATCCAAAAAAAAACGTTACCATTCCGGTATTACTTCTGAGATTCTTCGGATATCCCATTGCGATTATTCTGGACATCTTTTTGGATTTTTTTGCAGAACTCTGTATGTGATTTTGCGTGTATCTCCTTAAGGATTACTTTTGAAATCCAGGAAATTAAATTCTTTGAAATTCTTGAAAATTGTTTTCGAAATACTATGGAAGATTTTACCATAAATCCTGATGCAATCCATTTGGATATTTAAAGAGGATTTTATCAAAAAATGTACGACTCTACTAGAAATTCTTCGAGAATTCCTCCGAAAATAACTCTAGATTTTTATCCGGAAATACTTCTGGTATTCTTATGAGAATGCCTCTGGTATTCTTCCAAAAATGACTTGAGATGCTTTCGGAAATCTTTCTGAAATTCTTCAAGAAATTCCACTGAGATTTTTACGCCAATATCTTTGAAATACTCCTGGGACTCTTACAAAAATCCTGTTGGAGTTTTTTTTTCGGATATCTTTCTATTCTAAATTTTTCAATAAATTTTGCTGGGATTGTGCTGTAAAACCTGCTAAGATTCATCCAAAAATACGACTGTCATTCTTCCGGATATCATTTAAGAATTCCACCGGAAGTTTTCGTGAGATTCAACCGTAAATCGTTCTGGTATTTTTCAGAAATTCCATTGAGATTCTTAAAAATATCCTTCTGAAAAATTTTCTGAGAATTGTTTTGGGATTATAGGAGGATTTCCAGAAGAATTCCAAGGCGATTCACAGAAACATCACTTCTGTATGAAGGATTATCGTTAATATCTGAAATAATCCCATGAGAATTCTAAATCCAAATTACAGTGATATTCAAAAGAATCCCAGAAGTTATTTCGCCAGAATCCCTGAAAGATTTAAAGGATATTCACAGACATCCAGAAGATTTCATGAATATTTTCCAGAATAATTCCGATGTCCAGATGAACTGCAGAAAGATTCATGGAATAATTTCAAACGGGATTTTCGGAATCATTTGAAAGTAACTTTTAGAATATCCTCAGAACAAGAAATCAGTAATCAAAGTAATCGAAAAAATCTCATTATTTCAAGCAATGCTCGTTGGTTCATGTCGAAGGATCAACATGTTCGGCTTAACGAATCTTATTTTAAATATTGAATGACACCACATTCAATTAAACTAGTATGTGATTACAATTCTGAATCACCGCAAAAAAAAATATTCAGAATCACAATCCTTCTGAGAGGGATGATGTGGTGGATGCACATTCTAATTAAAATTGTCGTTCAATTATGGCGATAAATTAAAATTGTTATTGTTCCATAAATACTTGTTTATTGTAATTACTTGTAAATATTGATACAGCATATAAAAAGACATTGGTCCAGAAATTATTCCAGAATTCTATGGAATTTCCCTCCTGGGATTCTTCCTTAAATCACTTATGAATCCTTCAAAATCTCTCTGGGATTGTTCTGAAAATCTAAAGATTATTTCTGATTTTTCTCTAAGTTCTTCTGGAAATCACAGAATACTTACAGATATCGCTTTTGAACTCATCTAAAAAACATCGTTAGCATTCCGGTACTATATCTGAGATTCTTTCGGATATCCTTTGTGATTCTTCTGGACATCTTATTGGAATATTTGCATAAATCTGCATGTGAGTTTGCGTTTATCTCCTTAAGGATTACTTTTGAAATCCTGGAAATCAAATTCGAATCGAAATTCTCGAAGATTCTTTCGGAAATTCAATGGAAGATTCTAACAAAAATCCTGATGCAATTCTTCTGGATATTTTTAGAGGATTTTGCCAAAAAATGTACTACGACTCTACTACAAATTCGTCGAGAATTCCTCCGAAAATAACTCTGGCCTTTTTCCGGAAATACTTCTGGGATTATTATGAGAATACCTCTGGTATTCTTCCGGAAATCACCTGAGATGCTTTCGGAATCCCTTTGGAATACTTTCGAGGATGCTTCCGAAAATCTTTCTGAAATTATTCTAGAAATGCCACTGAGATTTTTACGTCCATATTCTTGAAATTTGTCTGGAACTCTTCCAAAAATCCTGTAGGAAATCTTCCAGATATCTTTCTAGCATTCTTTCGGGAAGCCTTCTGGGATACTTTCGAAAATCTTTCTGAGGATCCTTCAAATCCTTCTGTTAAGGATTCTTGCAGAAATTCTCCCCGAATTACCTCTAGACTCTGGGAGTTTCCTGAATTTTTCAAGAAAACTGTTATTATTTCGACTATCTCTCTAGGATTCTTTCGGAAATTCTTCTACAATACCCCCAAATTTCTTTCTGTTATCCTGCTGGAGGACTTCAAAACATCTTTCAAAGATTCTTCCAGAAATTTTACTGGAATTTTTCAAGAAATTCTGCTGGGATTCTTCCGTAAAACCTGCCGAAATTCATCCGGAAATACGACTGGAATTCTGCTTGAATGATAAGCATTCAAGAATTCCACCGGAAGTTTTTGTGGGATTCAACCGTAAATTGTCCTGGTATTTTGTTTAAATACATTGAGATCTTATAATACCGGAATGGTAAACGTTTTTTTTTGGATTGAATCCCAAACGCGATAACTGGAAGAAAATTCAGAAATAATCTCCAAGATTTTCAGCAGAACACAATCCCAGAGAGGATTTGAAGGATTCATGAATGATTTAAGGAAGAATCCCGGGAGACGCTCCCAAAGAATTCTAGAGTACTTTCTGGAACATTTTTTTTTTCATATGATTTATATATAAAAATTACTTTGATTCAAATATAATTTCTTGTGTAGCATTAAGTTTAACTACAGACATAGCTCGTAACATCAATAATAAATTAAATTTATAAATCTTTTAACACATCCAAATTAAATAACAGTTCAAAGAGTAAAATTACCATTCTCATGAGTTTTTGAAAATCATATGGTCGGTGTTTAGACAGACAGACTAGATGAATTTTGGAGCTCTTAAGGATACGTAAAGAACTCCATCAATTTTAAATCTTCCATGTTATTTTGATACAAATATATCATCAAATAGATAAGTTCCATTATTACATAAATATCTTATAATATTTGATGTTTTTCACATGTTTGGGGACATTTTTCTTTTACTCGATTGAAAAATAACACTTGGTTCAGTCTGTCTGAACACCGACCATATCTATGTTTGCTATTTGATATTTAAAATACTTGAATTGTGCTGTATCAATATTTACAGGTATTATAATAAATAAGTATGTATAGAACAATAAACAATTTTAATTTATCCCCAAAATTGAACGACAATATTAATTAGAATGAGCCTCCCCCACATCATCCCTCTCAGGAGAATTTTGATTCCCAATATTTTTTTTTTGCGGTGGTTCAGAATTGAAAATATCAAAAGTCTATTGTAATCACATCCTTTTTGTTCAATTGCATGGTGGGGATATTCCGATGCATTTAAATAAGATTCGTTTAAAGCCGAACCTATGTTGTATTCCCACAGTCCATTCTCTTCTAAATTCCAATGACCATAACAAGACACCAAAAATCATTGCTCTTCGTAAGAGTTTTTATCGTAATGCAAACCAGCCTAAACGTTCCCTTTTTGTATAAGTATCATAATTTATTTCTTTATTTTTTAGTTGTGTGTCTACTATTGTACACGGCAATATGTTTCAAAATAAGTTGGAGCTGCTTTTAAAACAAACTTTAACATCGATCAACCAAACCATAGAATATCATATAGCGAAAAAAATAATAATATAATAACCGATCATTGCAAATCGAAGCGAACTGGCGCTCTTTCCGTGCGCACGCGCTTGTCGTGCGCACGCGCTTTCTGCAGAGCTGTCAAAACAGACTTTTGTGCCCCTCTTCCTTTTCGCTCTCCTTCAACTCAACAACTCAGCAGATCCATCGATCCATCTCGGGG
This sequence comes from Aedes aegypti, assembly GCF_002204515.2. NCBI lineage: Eukaryota > Metazoa > Arthropoda > Insecta > Diptera > Culicidae > Aedes > Aedes aegypti. The sequence goes on along the minus strand of NW_018735774.1, from coordinate 2,305 downwards.
TGGATTGTGGGCTGTCTGGTTGTTGCAGATGAACACTTATCGTGTAGCGTGAACATCATCATTGACAGTAAGCTTGCAACTCACCAGACAAACGATAGTTAATTAACAATGGACTATGGTTAAAGCACTTGGCATACTTTTCTCGATATTCATCGATCATCCAGAGTAAATTTGTTCATGAGAGTTTCTTTTGTGATGTTAAAGTCACCAAAATAGCTTTGGTGACGAATTTGACGATAGCGCCGACAATTTTTGTCGCATAGGATTCATCGAATGTTAGCGCGGTTGTTGCACCATGGCCAGATTCATTTCCCGAGCGCGTGCACGGAAAGAATAACAATTGTGATTTTAAAAAAAAAAACAGTAGCGGAAAATCAACTGATGATCATTGTCTTCTACTATTATCAAACATTTAATAAAAATAAAATGCTTTAGAAGTGCGCAGCAATGCTAAATCGGTTCGATGTATTCTGCACAGTTTATGTATTTTCCACACGTTCTCTATAATGTGTTTTAATCCACTTCGATACCGTCAATCCGCCCCCAAACTGGATGCGTACACTCAGCTAAGTGATTATAAAAAGCAAACAAGGGCACAAGACTGGAGAATCTGACAACAGTTCTTTGAAAACCAATCAATCTGCTTGCTTGCTGGTTGGTGACTAATGGGATAAAATTTTCAACGGTGAGAGCTGTTTGGTTCTCAATTCTTGTGCTTTTGAAAATTTGATTTGTTCTATAATCACCTTAACGCAATTTATAATAAGTATTGAGTTTTTTTTATATTAGTGTGGTGTAGAGGACATTCTGAAAATTCACTGAAGATTCTTTCAGAGAAACCTTCTGAAATTATTATATGTAGTTATTTCTTTAATCGCTCTGATTTTTCCATAACCTCCTTGGGACTTCCTTATTGGACTATCCCAGAAACCCATCTTGGATTATTATGGAAATCCTTTCAGGATTCTGCTGTAAAATTCTGGAATTCTGCGGAAAATTCTGAATTCTGGCCGAAAATGATTTAATGATTGCCTCTCCAGTGTAATGGAATCTATTTTAAAAAATCTGGGTTCGGGGATTCTCACAAAATTTCTCGGGATTTCTTCTGAAATCCAATCGAAATTATTATTTAAATTTTGATGTTTTCCTCGTAATTCTTCAGTATTTCTTCCGTGAAACTCTTTTGAAAGTTCTTCAAAATCCCTTTGAGATTCTTTCCGAAAAATGTCTTAGATCATACCTATTATTCTAGAATACTTCTCGGAAAGACGCCTGAGACTATAATCAAATAAATCTATTATTTCACTTCACTTTCTTCCGTGCAAATTCTTGGGATTCTTTCGGAAATTCCTCTGGAATTCTTTTGTAAATCCCAATGGAATTCTCCCAGAAATCCCTGTGGAATACTTCCGAAAATCCTGCTAGAATCTTCCAGATGACGGGGATTTTTTTTAAATCTTTATTTATGGAAATCATCCGAAAATTCCTCGTTAATTGTTTGTAAATCCTCCTTATATTCTTACAGAAATCCTTCTTATATTCTTACAGATTTATTGCTATTGATTTTATTGTTTCTGCCTGAGATAATTTGTATATCCAGAATTATTCCGAAAATTCCTTCGTGATTCTTTAGAATTTTTTTCTAAGATTTTTGAGAAAAAAAAACAACTCTGTGATTCTTCTGGAAATTCATAAGGAAGTGTTTTTGATTTTTTCGTGATTTATCATTGATTTTCCTTGAAAATTTTCTTAAATCCTTGGCAGAATTTTCTGAAAATCCCTCTTGACTTCAATCCTCCAAGAAAACTACCGGACAGTCACTGGGACTTTTAAAAAAATACCTATGAGATTCTTTTGATTACTGATTTCTTTTCTGAGCATCTTTGAAAGTGACTTTTAAATGGTTCTGGAAATTCCATTTGAAATTATTCCGTAAATCTTTCTGGAGCTCTTCTGGACATCGTAATTATTCTGGAAAATATTCATGAAATCGTCTGGATGTCTGTGACTTTTCATTGAATCTTTAGGGGTTCTTGCGAAATAACTTCTGGGATTCTTTTGGATATCACTGTAAAAAAACATTCAAAATCCATTCGAAATTCTCCTGAGATTGTTTTCAGGAATTTACGAGAATCCTTAAAATAATTCCTTTAGAAATCTCCCTGATAATATTTTAGTGATTTCTCTGTGTGTTCTTCTGTAAATCGACCTGGGATTCTTCCGGAAATCCTCCTTTAATTCCAAAGCAATTTCCAGAAGAATTTTCAGAAGGAATTTTTAAGAATCCTGTATATTTTTCCTAAGA
>NW_018735773.1:0-33813 GCF_002204515.2 Aedes aegypti | reverse complement strand
ACGGGGTGGAGAGTTGGGTGCCAAGAAAACCCAGCGGAAAAAATGCTTCAGAAGATGCCCCGATAGTGGTGGTGGTGCCTTTCAATTGGCAGTCCTCGGGGGCACATGTCAGGCAACGAACCAAAGCGGTGGAAATCATTGGTGGAACAAATGGTGAGAGAAAGCATCGCACAGTGGGATAGAATGCGATTTTCCAACAACATTTTTTGTAAATCTCAAATATTACATTCAAGATAAAAAGTGTGTAGAGTAGCTTGGACCCTCCTTAGTCCACAGGGTAGAGTCCGCGGCTACAAAGCAAAGCCATGCTGAAGGCGTCTGGGTTCGATTCCCGGTCGATCCAGGATCTTTTCATAATGGAAATATTTTTGACTTCCCTGGGTATAGAGCATCATCGTTCCTGCCATAGAATATACGAATGCGAAAATGGCAACTTTGGCAAAAAAGCTCTCAGTTTATAACTGAGGAAGTGCTCATGAGAATACGAAGCTGAGAAGCAGGCTCTGTCCCAGTGAGGACGTAATGCCAAGGAGAAGAAGATCCACGGATCGCATCATCGACCAAAGGTGACTCCCAGATCTTTTTCCATCTTCACTAATGTACACACTTGCCGTGGTGATTGTGAAGATGCAGAGGTATTCTCGGTCTCTAGATTCAAAACTCATTACACACTAATATTACCTCTCCATCTCAACTGACTGTAGGAACTTGGCCGGCGCCGTCATTGATCAATAAAATGAGATCTACCGAAATGTGCAATTTGAGAATAAGCCGAAAGCCCCGTCTCTCATTTATTTGAATCGAAATCCAATCCTTACCAGTTCGGATTAATAACAGAGTGGCAACCATTGACATGTACTACTGTGCTATGCAAGGCTATGTTTGGAATTGAAAATATTACATCGAGATATATGTTTATTCATTTATTTTATGTGTTTGAAGTAGATCCATGAGAGTGTTTGATTTATGATTTTGTTCACTATTAGCTGAATGTTGGAGGGTTAACATGCACCGATTTATTTTGTTATGGCTGGGACGAAATGCAGTAAAAATTTAATCGTAATTTATTCATGTAACCGATATGAGGCTGCTTTAATCCGCTTAAAGATTAGGTTCAGTCCCATCAAATATTCAACGGAGCCCAGCAAAGATTTTACAACAAGTAAAAAAATCGACTTGATAAAACGAACATCTACAAAACACATCTCAGGTATGAGTTATGAGTCTAGTTCAAAACTGTCTGTTTATACAACGAGGTGGACAAGAAGTGGTCTACGACAGGGACGAAAATACTCAATCTACACTCGCCTACATTGATACTTGCTGGGTAGAATCTTCGTTGATTTTTATTTGTTTTTATCCTCACCTTGACAACACAACACAGATTGGCAAAGCGCTTGCGCAAGATTGTCAGTTTCCTTTTATCCTGCTGCTACTCAACCGCTTTTTGATAATCAGAAACAAAAAATGATATTCATTCTAACCAGCTTGACTTTTTTACAATCTGCTTCGGGAAGTTGTAATTTTTGCACGAGGCACACTAAAGACGCGTCAATATAATCCATTCCGTGCATCGGATCCTTCATTATCCGTATAGCAGCATATTTTTTAAATAATTTGAACCTCATTGATAATCAATTTTCTAAAATTGATACTCTTCTGCTTCTGATAATCAAAAACACCAACGACATACGGGCATCGTTGTTTGTTTTGCCCATCTACTTTTGTGCCATCTTCATTGGTACAATCATATTGGTGGTGGTGCGGTTACTTTGATGGTGGCATAAATTCAGTGAATTGAGTATAGTGAGCATGATTTTTTTCGTCCCTGGTCTACGATATTAAAGCAAAAACAAAATAAAACTAAAGCCAACTGTCAACGTCATCGAAAGGCCTCATATTTGCTTACTCTGGTGACCCCTCGTCGCTGCATCGCTCTTCCATTGTCTACGAACCGTGCCCCCTACGAAGGCAGTGGCACCCGTGAAAAACCGGTGAAGCATTTCTTGGATCATCAAAAAGGTCGGAGCGGAAGGTGCTGGAAGTGCAGCTGAAGAAGCTTGAAGCAGAGCAAACCCTTATGGAAGAACACGCTAAGCCTGCTCAACGCAGCGCATGTGTAAAAACTACACAGAATGAGGCAGCCAATGCAGGACTCTCTGGCTGAGTGAAAAATCTGTGTAAGTCGCACTCATGCTGTGTGTAGCCGATGTATTGGCCTTCGGCTGTGCGGGGATCGATGGAAATGGAACTGTCAATCTCTCCCGCGCGGCAGCAAATAGTTGGCCGTTGGTAAGATGGGGAGTTTTCTGTGATTTTTTCAGGCGAAAAGCCGGAAGATGGTCGCAAATGTGGAAGTTTTTCCCCATTTGCTTCCGCTTCGGCTATTCGAATGAAAAAATCTTTGAAAACTTGAAAATTTTAATGTTTTTTTAATGTTTTCAGAAACAAAACAAAAATGGATGCGAATTCCGCATTCCAAGCGTTCCTCCTCTGTGCGCATTTCACTCTTTCGGTTTGTTTACCACCGTTTGCACAAAACTGTGTACAGCTCCTTTGCACAGAATCTGTGCTGCATGAAGAGAGGCTGATTTTGTGTACTCGGCACTCATTTCTGAGCGTGAAAAGTTTAGCGTGAAGCGGAAATGGAATGCGACGTAAGCTTTGGCGGACTGGAGGTATGTTTTTATCAATTTTGAAATTTGCGACAATTAAAATGAAAATAAAATTATTGCTTACCAGTAATGTGTGGGAATTGTTCACCATCTACTGCCTGTAGGAATTTAACCAGTCCAAGCTTAATCGCTGTCTCACCTGAGAGAAGTGAGCACTTCCCATTCTGGATTACGTAGAATGTAGTATCGATGCTTTTTCCGCCAACAGAGGCCGCCGCGCTCACTTCACCAAGAACTTTCAACGGTGGATTGAATCCATATGCGTTGAACACCTTGTTGCTTCCCCTTCTTACAGAATATGCTTCGAATCCGATTCGTTTGAGTTTCAGCTTCACTTAATACGTCTTCGTCAGCTCCTGTATCGATGACAAAGTCCGAGTTGACACCGCCGACTGATATTGGCACAAATCTTTTTCATTGCCAAGATGAAAAAGATCCACTACATCCTGTTCTTGGGCTCCACTGCTAGTAGATACTTCTCGTACAAACTTTTTGTTCTTTTGATTAAATCCGAAACGGTTTGACTGGACTTTCGGTTTGGTGAACCTTTTCCTCTTTAGGAAACAGCAACGGGAAAAATGACAGATTTGTCCACAGCTCCTACACTCAAGTGACTTGGCCGGACACGATGGGTCTTTCAGATCGTGTCTTCCGTTACACCGGAAACATCTAAATCGCCTTGGTCCACTATTATTGGCATCCATCTTCAATATAGACTCTCTACCTGATCCCTGCGGCTCGAAAGAACTGACTGCTTGTAGATTTCCATTCGAATTGTCCAGTTCCTCAATCAGCATTTGAACGGACTCGTGGGTACGTCCAATCTTCAAAATTTCTTCGAAAATGTAGTCCTTCTCTAGGTATTTCCTCTTCAGGTGCTTGTCCACAGTGGTGGTTATGATTTGATCTACCACCATGCTTTCTACTTGATTACCATAGTCGCAATATGCCGCCTGCCTTTTCAGCCGAATGACAAACGTATCAAACTTTTCACTCGTTGTTGGTTTCATTTCACGAAATTTTTGACGTTCATACGCTTTCGACAGCTAATCGTCCAGTAATGTCATAGCAACATGGTAACGATTATCCACGGCATGATTTTCGTCGACTTAAACTTGTTTGACCACTTTGCGTATGTCCGGTCCACCAAACATCATCAAAGTTTTGAATTTTTCGTAATGATCATCAACGCTTCTCCACGCCAGATACGCTTTAAACTGTTCACGCCATTTTTCCCAGCGAGCCGACACCGGTCCATCGGCGTCTTCAGAAAATGGTGGAATCAATTGGTTTACCTGTAAACAAGTGCATTAGGATCCAAATTGAACACATTCAACATTATGCCTAATCGTTAGTGGCATGTACAATGACGCAACGAAATGTCTATCATTCTGCGTACTTCATCCCAAACGTCGGGTTTCGCTCTAACTTTTTTAGTTCAATTTCTGCGTACTTCATCCTAATGTGTTAGTTTCCGCTTTAAATATACCTGCTTACTCTATTGCATACATTAGGTTCCGCTGTACATTTCTGTGACTGCATCTCTGAACGTTGGGTTCCGCATGATATTTTCCATTTTACTGCGTACTACATACCGTTTCTATGGTTTCCGCGTAATGATTTTCTGCAATCACCAGGTCTTGCTCCAATAGTTGACTATTTTTTTCGAGAATCATCCCTGAGCGATTTGGAAAATCATGCCACTGCGTACTCCACCGTTACTATGGTTTCCGCAACTTTGTTATAAATTTTCACTGACCACCGAGTCTTGTCAATTGTTAAACTATTCTGTCAAGAGTCATCCCTGAATTGTTTTTCTCTTCCCCGGGGCGTACATTTGCTTTGAAAATTCAAATTCAAAAGATGTTCCTAAATTCTGGGTTTACAATTGAAGTTTCACCCCGCTTCATATTGTAAATTCATCCCTAAGAATTTTAATCTTTGAAAATGTCTCCATTCTGCATTGAATGTTCGTTTCTTCCCCAAGGGACTGTACCACTCCTTAAAAATCTCATTTGTCCTGTATACTAATCATAGGCCAGGCCATATTAAGCGAATGCCAACGAAATGGAATTGAATTGAATCGTCCGAAACTTTTTCCTGCGTCGCCAAAATGTAAAGAAGTCTGTTCTGGTTTGAGAAAACAACTTATAATGAAGACATATTATAAATCAAGGATTGCTTAGATCCTACAGGACTTAACAGTCGAGGCACGATTTGCACGAGTTCCTGACGATTTGTTTGCTTCGCGGACGACATGGATATTGTACGCGCCCTACGCGTGCTGAATAATTATTGCGATCGCTCATTCGTCTCTCCGTCACAACCCTGCGAGCGATTGCGATTGACGTCTTTTTACCTGGTTGTGCCCGAATGGGCGGAGCCTACAAGGCAGCGTGGCGAGTGCCGGCTGCTGTTTTACCGAAGAGTAAAAATATAAATATGTATTCAATGGTTCAATTTTCATTCAGTCTTAATAAAACCATTCCCGCGACAACATCAAAAAGTAAAAAGTCTTTTCTGAACGAGAGCCGAAAGAGTGTGGTGACAGTGAGCCAGACCGGTCAACGAGGCGATCGGTTGGCATTTTTTCCCTTTCCTTTTTCTCTGCTTCCACGAGATCGTGAGCCGAGACGGCGACGACGGTGTGCCTGTGTCTCTCTCCCTTTCGGGTCAGCGTTGGCGAGTCATCGCGAAGAGTGTGTGTGTGTGCGCCGCTCATCCGAGCCGGCGTTGTCGAGCAAGACAGTGAACGTGTTGCGTCTTGTTCGGCGTTCCTCTTTTTCTTCGTTCGTCAAACGATTGGTGTGCGGCGGTGCTGTTCCAGTGAAGCGAAGCTGCTGTGTGGTGCTGTTCGGTCGAAATTGCTAATGCGACGATTCACAGGAGTGTGCCGGGAGTTGCTAAGATAATATTATAGAGTCGTTTTCACGATTAGGCTACACTCCTGGTGATTTATCGTTAGCAAGCAAGCGATCACGACCCGAAATTGGAAAGTGTGAGGCACAAAGCTGGAAGTGTGAACGTGTTTTCGGCATCCTTGCCGTGGTCCTTCGTCGGAGTGTTCCTGTGCTGGTGACCGCAAACGTGTGCGGTTGTCGGCATTCCGTTGGTGGCTGTGGCGTGCATGGCTGCTGGTGGTGTGTTTCCTGCGCTGGTGATTCGTGACGTGCACGGTTGTCGGCAATCTCGTCTGCGTCGGACTGCTTGTGGCTGTGATGTGCACGGCTATTGGTGGCTCGATCACGAGGTAAGTGTGACGATTTCCCTCCTGAGTGTATTGAGAGTTTGAGTACCCAACATTTGGTCCGAATCGAACCGGATAACGACCAGTGATACGTCCATTCGAGACTGAGAAAGTGTTTCCCTCCATTTTTGATACTGTGTACCTCCGTGATTTTCGAACTGAGTAAAGAGAGTTGTGTCCTCCGCGAATATTGTGTGCCCTCCAATCGAGACTTTCTGTCAAGCGAGCTCGTGTGTGAAAGTGAAACGTAGTACAGTGGTGCCCAAGTAAAGTGAAACAGTAATAGCCCTTTGTGAAGTGAAGTGATTGAAGCGAAAAAGCCCAGTGTGAGAGTGTGAAAAGTGATAGTGAGACCATGGAAAACCTGAAGCAGTTGATCCACCAGCGTGGACAAGTGAAGGCGCGTGTGACGACGATCGTTCGGGAAGCTGAACGAAGCTATCGAGCATCCCGAAACGACGAGTTCCTCCCAGTTGAAGGTGTTTGAGAAGGAAGTTAGAGCTGCATTATTCGGAGTATACGGCGAAGCACGATTCGATCATGGCTCAGTGTCCGAACGAGAGCGTAGCAGATCAAGATGAGAAGCTAGAGGAGTTTGATGAGTTGCACACTGAAGCGCTAGTGATGCTAAATCGGCTAGTTGAGTATTTCCGTGCCGAGCCTATCGGCAACAATCGAGTTCCCCAGGTGATTGTGTCGCAACAACCTCTCAGAACCCCGATCCCAACTTTCGATGGAAAGTACGAAGGCTGGCCGAAATTCAAAGCCCTTTTCAACGATTTGGTTGGAAAGTGTGGTGACTCCGACGCAACCAAGCTGCAGTACCTGGATAAAGCGTTGATTGGTGAGGCTTCCGGCATTCTTGATGCGAAGATCATCAACAACAACAATTACGAGCAAGCATGGCAGTTGTTGGAAGATCGTTTCGAGAACCCACGAGTGATTATCGACACCCATATTTCCGGGCTGTTGTCGATGAAACCGATTGCCAAGCAGAGTTACAAGGAGCTGAGAGACCTCGTCGATATCTGCAATCGTCATGTGGAAGGATTGCGGTTTTTGGAGCAAGAAGTCAGCGGAACAGCTGGCTTGATAGTCGTGAAGATTTTGTCCATGTGTCTTGATGGTGAAACGCGGAAGCAGTGGGAGCTAACCATGGACCATGGAGAACTGCCAGACCTTGACGAAATTATGAAGTTCCTCAGGAGTTATTGTCAAGTCCTCGAGAGATGTGAAGTGGATAGCGTGTCTTTTTCCAAACCACCGGTTAAATCTCCTGTGATGACGAAGACTAATTCGTCGCCAAGATCATCCCATCCTGTAACATCCAGTTCAACCGAGAGTGAGTGTGAGATATGTGAAGGTCAGCACTGCAATTCCAAGTGTCCTTCATTCCTGAGCATGAGTGTAGATCAGCGAGTTGCCAAGGTGAAGCATTCCGGGCTGTGTTTCAACTGTCTCCGGAAAGGCCATCAAATCAAGGCTTGTCCATCGGATAAGTCATGTTCGAAGTGTTTGAAAAGGCATCATTCCATGCTGCATTTCGAGCAAGTGCCCAGACCAGAACCGAGTGAGCAACCAGCGGTGAAGACGGCAGCAGTGTCTGCTGTTCCCGAGGAGCCTGTGTCCACAGCGTGTTCCAGCATTCAGCGTCGAACGAACCATGTATTTCTGATGACGGCGTTGGTGAATGTGACATCGAAGAGTGGAAAGGTTTTCAAGGTACGAGCCCTTCTCGATTCCGGGTCCCAGATCAACCTAGTCTCGGAATCCATTGTGAAACTACTAGAGCTTCCGAAGTACTCTACCAATGTTCCTGTGATAGGAGTTGGTGGTGCTAAATCCCAAATTCGGCACCGTGTGAACCTCAAGATGTCTTCCGACTACACCAATTTTGAGCGTGACTTGGAGTGTTTGGTGACATCAAGAGTGACTGGACGGATCCCATCCGTTCAGGTTAACGTTTCGGAGTTGCAGTTCCCAAACGGCATTGTGTTGGCCGATCCCAATTTCAACGAGCCAAGAGATGTGGATCTGTTGATTGGTGCAGAGCTATTTTTTCAAAATCCTCAAAACAAGCTCGAATAACACTCTCGAGAAGCTTCCTGCCTTGTATGAGACCCAGTTTGGATGGGTTATTGCCGGTGTATACGAGAAGTCCGGCGATGATGCTGTACAACGTGTTGTGTGCCACGATATGAGGATCCGTTGTTTCCAACCGAGTTTGTTTTCCAAACGAGAAGAGTTTCCAGAAGTACCAGCGAAGAAGAGCGAAGAATCGAGGAACACCTGTGCAAAACGTACATCAACGACAAATGCGGAAATGGAGTAGTCATTCAATTACCGTTTCGTGAGTCAATGACCCATCTGAGATACTACCATCCGGTAGCGATGGAGAAACCCAAAGCAAACGGGAACCATCGAGTCAATCAACCCGAACCCAGAGGAGGTGTATCAAGCCAAGCGTAGTGGGGAATGTGAAGGTCTTGGTTATTGCCAGGATGAAAGCGGAGAAGAATGACCCATCGGACGAGCATCGTGAATCCGAAACAATCAAGAGTCAGTAAGGAGGTTTCAGGATGTGTTTACCATCCAGAAATCGCTTGGACGTCACCAGTCGTGGAGCCCAATTGTTCAACAACCCAGCGGCGACAGTAATAAATTTCGTGATATTTCGGAGGTCTCGTTGAAAGATACGCCAGGAGTTGCTGAAGTTGCATTGAGTGGTCGATCAGCATTGGTATATGTGAAGAGGCAGCCGTGTAATATTGTGGGGCTTGTTACGAAAGACAAGATTCCAATCTGAGAGCGGTATTCAATGAACGAGAAGGAAACGACCCGTGCATTAAGGGATTTGTGGAGTTCGAGAAGTGAGCGGTTCTGGAGAACACCGCGATTAAATATCCCGACAAGAAGGTGATGAGAAGAAGTACTCCGTTCCATGTACATGGCGTCCAGAGGAATGGAGAAGCGAGCGTTAAATTACGGAAGCAAAAGGTCAACAAAGAGTTCTGCATGGTTTTACCATGCCCAGATGTAAAAGGCCTGGCCGCCGTGATGCTGAAGATCGAAGATCGAGAAGAGCTAGATGTCGTGTCACGTTCTGTTCGTCAGACTGCGTTGGTAAAGTTGAGGAAGAGTCCAGATAAAGTTGAAGTTCACGACAGTGTCAGGATTTCTGGAGAAAAACATATTGATTAGTGAACCTGAGTGTAAGAGCATCAGGACCGGAAAATTATCCGGCAAAATTGGCCAGAGGAAGTAGCTGGAGAGCAATACCTCGTTCCAAGAAGTGGATGGAATGATCCACCGTTTTTGCAAGCTACTGTCAAGGAGATCCAGGAAATATCGGTGATCAGATTGTGAAGATTTTTGCCCGCAGTGTTCGGATCGCAGATCTCGAGAGGACTGAAGAAGTGTTGGGCTAAGTATTTGAACAATTATGTACTGTCGCTTTCATTCAATGGCTAAATGCGACAAAAGTGAAAACAAATCTGCGGTACCATTGTGCTACTGATGGAGGAACAGTTTTTCGGTTCAGTCTTGGAGGTGGGTCGAATCGTTGCACCTACTCGAAAAAATTATGTGATCGAAGCCACTGAAATGGAGAATCCAGCGGAGCGTTTTATAATGTCCCTTTCGACCGACGACATCTTCGAGTCAACTTGTTTTGAAATTGCATTTCAACCGGCGGGAGTATGTACGCGCCCTACGCGTTGCTGAATTAATTTATTGCGATCGCTCATTCGTCTCTCCGTCACAACCCTGCGAGCGATTGCGATTGACGTCTTTTTACCTGGTTGTGCTCCGAATGGCGGAGCCTACAAGGCAGCGTGGCGAAGTGCCGGCTGCTGTTTTCACCGAGAGTAAAAATATAATATGTTATTCATGGTTCAATTTTCATTCAGTCTTAATAAAACCATTCCCGCGACAACATCAAAAAGTAAAAAGTCTTTTCTGAACGAGCAGCCGAAGAGTGTGTGACAGTGAGCCAGACCGGTCAACGAGCGATCGGTTGGCATTTTTTCCCTTTCCTTTTTCTCGTTGCTTCCACGAGATCGTGAGCCGAGACGCGACGAGTGTGCCTGTGTCTCTCTCCCTTTCGGGTCAGCGTTGGCGAGTCATCGCGAAAAGTGTGTGTGTGTGCGCCGCTCATCCGAGCCGGCGTTGTCGAGCAAGACAGTGAACGTGTTGCGTCTTGTTCGGCGTTCCTCTTTTCTTCGTTCGTCAAACGATTGGTGTGCGGCGGTCGCTGTTCAGTGAAGCGAAGCTGCTGTGGTGGTTGCTGTTCGGTCGAAATTGCTAATGCGACGATTCACAGGAGTGTGCCGGGAGTTGCTAAGATAAATATTATAGAGTCGTTTTCACGATTAGGCTACACTCCTGGTGATTTATCGTTAGCGAGCAAGCGATCACGACCCGAAATTTGGAAAGTGTGAGGCACAAAGCTGGAAGTGTGAACGTGTTTTCGGCATCCTTGCCGTGGTCCTTCGTCGGAGTGTTCCTGTGCTGGCGACCGCAACGTGTGCGGTTGTCGGCATTCCGTTGGTGGCTGTGGCGTGCACGGCTGCTGGTGGTGTGTTTCCTGCGCTGGTGATCGTGACGTGCACGGTTGTCGGCAATCTCGTCTGCGTCGGACTGCTTGTGGCTGTGATGTGCACGGCTATTGGTGCTCGATCACGAGGTAAGTGTGACGATTTCCCTCCTGAGGGAGAAAATTTGAAACGGTGCAGATTTGTTCACCCGCCTAAACGCGAAGCAACAAGAGTCGGGCTAATGGTGAATGCGTCGAAAACAAAGTACATAGCTAGTTGGTGGAACTGCGCGGACAGGCCCCTGCTAGGAAGCAGTGTTACGATAGACGGAGATACCTTCGAGGTGGTGGACGAGTTCGTCTATCTCGGATCCTTTTAACGGCTGACAACAATGTAGTCGGGAAATACGAAGGCGCATCATCAGCGGAAGTCGTGCCTGCCATGAGCTCCAGGGAAAGAAACTGCGATCAAAAAAGATTCACCCCCGCACCAAATGCACGATGTACAAAACGCTCATAAGACCGGTAGTCCTCTATTGGCATGAGGCGTGGACTATGCTCGAGGAGGACTTGCAAGCTCTTGGGTTTTCGAACGCCGAGTGCTAAGGACGATCTTCGGCGGCGTGCAGAGGAGAACGGCGTGTGGCGGCGAAGGATGAACCACGAGCTCGCTCAACTCTACGGCGAACCCAGTATCGTGAAGGTAGCTAAAGCTGAAAGGATACGCTGGGCAGGGTATGTTGCAAGAATGCCGGACAACAACCCTGTAAAGATGGAGTTCGCTACGAATCCGGTCGGAACAAGAAGACTAGGTGGATTGACCAGGTGCACCAGGACCTGGAGAGCGTGGGTCACAGTCGAGGATGGAGAGAAGCGGCCATGAACCGAGTGAATTGGCGAGGCTTTATCAAGATAATTGATGTAAAACCAAATAAGTAAGTAAGTACGTTGTTCAGAATCAAGGAACAGATTGATTGCTATGCATTTCTGGATGACGGGTCTAAACTAAGACTGACTGATAAAGATTTAGATGTGTCGGGTAACTCAGCGCCACTTTGTCTGAAATGGACCCGGCGGAGCCCATCGGTTTTAAGCGGAATCGTTAAGCGTTTATGTCGTTGATTAGTGGACAATTTGGAAAGAAATTTCTGCTCAATGATGTTCGCCACAGTGAGACTTGCAGTTGCCGGCTCAGTCTCTCGATGCGGATATCCTGGAAGATCATTTCCGTATCTTCGCAACTCCGGGTACATTCCTATCAGGACGTTGGACCACGAATCCTGATCGGAACTACGCAGAAGAATCTAGACTTGACAGCAGAGGAGAGAACAGAGAAGGTCTTAGGATGTGGTGGGACACAGCAAACGACTGTTTCACGTTCAAGGTTTCCTGGACACGTTTTGATGAAGCGCTACTCGAAGGAACACGTCGTCCTACAAAAAACGAGGTACTCCGAGTTCTGATGACAGTTTTCGACCGTTAGGTCAAATATCAAACTATTGATGCATCTCAAAATCATTCTACAGAAAAGTCTGGCCACTCTGAAGTTCAATGGGGACAGCTAATCTAGGACACACCGTTTGAAGCGTGGAAAGCTTGGATCAAACAAGTTCCAGCACTGGAAACAAGTTCGTTTACCGTGTTGCTATCGTAAGGTGACATCGGCCGGCTCAGCAACGGAAATACAAGCGCACATTTTCGTGGACGACAGCGAAACTGGCATGGCCGCAGCTATTTATCTTCGGTTTGAAGAAGCAGGCCAAGTAAAGTGAATGTTTATGTGTGCCAAGACTCGCGTCGCCCCTCTTAAATATCCCTCTATTCCACGACTTGAGCTCACAGCCACCGTAATCGGAACGAAGTTGATAAACAACACGATGCCAGAGCTGACGTTGCCATATCAAAACGTTTCTATTGGTCGAACTCAAGAAATGTTCTATGTTGGCTGCAGTCTGACGATTGTAGATACAGTCCATATGTAGCCGCGCTGATTAGCGCAATTTTGGAATCAAACGGAAGGAATTGAAATGGAGATGGGTCCCATCTAAACTCAATGTGGCGGACGGACAGAACTAAGTAGCAGCGTAAGCCGGATCTAAGTGAAACGAGCAGATGGTTTAGGGGTCAGAATATCTCTGGCAGCCCGAGGAGCTCTGGCCTCCATCATCGTATAAAGGAGCTTCTACAGCTGCGACCCAGTGCTCTCTTCAATTGTCATATGTCAGCGCCACTGATTTCAGCCAGCAGTTTTTCAAGCTGGAAGCATTTTTTACGGGTAACATCCTATGTGAAACGTATCGTAATTAATTGCCATCGTCGTTGAATAGTGAAGAGTTACAACAAGCTGAAATTTATCTACCGTTTTGACCCATATTCGAAACACTTAAGGCCAACCGTGACTTCAAATGCATCTGATCGGCATTAATTTGGCATAATATGGCTGATCTTCATTCCAGCTAGATTGGTTGCCTTTACTCGTCCGTTCTCGAATGTAGGAGTAGATTATTTCGGTCCTATTGGGAAGAAGGGTTGAGAAGAGGTGGGGTCTTACTAACCTGTAATTCTTGCAGAGATTTCTCCAGATTTTTCTTCAGGAATTTCTCCAGGGATTGCTCCAGAACATTCCTAATGGTTTCCTTCCAGAAATTGTTCCAGGGAAGAGCTGATAGCGAATCGACTTATTTTTTAATGAAATATCATTTTCGGCCACGTAGTCTTTATTATAAAAAAAATCCGTTGAAAAAAATATTTCCAGGGATTTTTTCATAAATACCTTCAACTTTTGACGTTGGATAACGTCTTACGGCAACATACTGGGGTACAATTTTCGAAAAAACGAAAAAATCGCTCGCGTCACGAAAAGTGGTTAGATTTTGACTGTTAATAACTTACAAACGTCTGCATAGATTTTCATGATTCTTGCACCAATCGATTGGAAATCTTTCTACGAATATGATCCAATAATTAAAACTATTGATTTTCATTACTTAACTATTTGAAAAATTGGTAGATATTGATGCATGTCTTATTTTTCATAGAAAAGTACATTTTTTATTGCTTTTATAAGGTTTGACGTTTTGAGGTTTACATGTACCGTAAAACGGGGGTAACTTTGATAATGCGGGTAACTTTGATAGTGCGGGACCCCCAACATATTAAACGAAACAACGAAGTTTCTGTCAATCAGTTAAGAAAAACGAATGCAAAACTAAAGAGTATTAGTATGACACTTCATGTCAAAGCTAATTTTCGTTGGAATCAAGTGCATTTGACGATTTTTTATGCGAATATTAAAAATTTACAAGATTTTTAGCAGTCTTTGCAACGCTTTACAAACAATCTGTTTCTACGACCACTATTTGATAAAGTCATAATGAGTTCGTCACTACCGCATGACAGCCTCGTTATAGTAGAACATGAATTCGGTCTCAAATCTCTTAGCGAAAACCATTTTTACAAACTGGGACCTTTTTTGTAATCGAAGTCAGAAATTCCTATATAGCGTTAAAAGCCTAGTGGTATGCAACGCCCTACAAATGTTCGTTAGTCATTTGAATCTTGTTCGATTTATACTCCATTATCAAAGTTACCCCAAAACAGAAAACCGACTTTTCGATTATATGAAAAATTATATATCCATTCAGAATAAATCTTTTGGCAATCTATCAAGTGCAATCGATAGCTAGGATGTCAGTACTTGTTTTAAAAATATAAATTCAATTCTTTGAAACAGCATGCAGAAACATTCAAGTTTTCTTTCCGAAAAAACTATTCAAAGTTACCCCGTTTTACGGTACCGTTAATTTCGGAGTGAAATTGATCATTTTTCATGGTTTTTCTTGTATGTTTTCAATTAATGTTGAAAATGCCAAAAAACTGAATGCAGGAAACAAGTACGACGGTCAGCCTCTTTGGCTCATGTGCCAAAATTATCTAACAAGGTGTTTTTAGTGCTAATAATCATCCCTTAAATAAAAAATCTGGGAATCTCATTTCGGGGTGAAATTGATCACTTGTCAATGCGATTATTGGTATTTTTTTGAAACGACTCTACATTATGAATATAAGCTCCCTGAATTCGAATATGCTTCCTAAATTCTTAATGCAATATTTTAATATATAATGAACAGTTAATTTCAAGAATTGCGATGAAAACGCCTAAATGTAGGCAATTTCCTAAGGACATCCCTGATAACTAACAGAAACTCAATTGTTTCAACCGAATGAGCTAATACGAGTTTAGAAGATAAATTTTAGCTCAGGGATATATTTTAAGCATCCTTACAAACTTTACTTACTTTTAATAATGCCGTTGTCGTCTTCTCTACCTACATGTAAATGCATGCTAGAGCGATCAGAGTAGGTATCAACTTGTCAAACAAAGAGCTAAAACTAATCAGCAACAACTTTGTTGATGTTTTGATTTGGTAAGAAATTGTTGATCGAATCGAAATACGCACACAGAGACGACTGCAAAAATGCTACCGCCGCCCGTCCCGAGCTACGGGAACCTAGAAAACTTTGTTGTTTGCCATTTAACTCCGTTGAAAACTAATCAACCAAAATTATAGTTGATAAATAAATAAATTAATTATTCATAGTGATAGATGAAATTTCTCAGGATGTAACTTTTTTTACGTCGAATGCATTGTTGTTACCCCGAAAAAGGCCGTTTTGTTTGAAATTGTGCTGCAATCAGGCGTTGCCAAGGAAGGAAAAAATCGTCTCTAGCGACAAACAACACGGTATACGAACGATCTAAGAGGGCCGCCGCTCTTGCAGCAAGCATGATTTGAACACCTCACCACGCGCGCACTCTACCGACATATGGAGCATCCGATGCATTGTTTGTCGTGGGATAAAGAGTTTATCGGATGTTGTTACAAGTAGCGATCAACTTGCATCATGGCGCATTCGCGCCATTATTTTTCACTAAAACCATGCCCGAATGATTTTAGAATCACAAACAATATATCTGAAGGGATATCAACAGATAAAAATGGAACAATCCTCGGAATGATAAAATTATGATTCGCGAACACCTAATCGCTAGCATACATGCAGAACGATGCATTAATCGCGGAGCGTAGTTTGTTGTGATATCTTAACGAAAAAAGGTTAATCGTTGTTGCTATGATCGCACGATAAAGAACAACCGCGATGCATTGTGGATTTTGTCATGATCACTAGATTTCCATCCTTGGGCGTTGCAAAATCCGCTCTCATTTGAGTATGAAGCACGATCAAAGCAAGCAAAGAAAAACATCCCATCTGTTGCGGTCCACGATCGTCAATGTATCGCAAGTTGTAACAAGTCTGATAAATGGAAGCAGGAAACGAGAGCCCCAAAGAGAAAGCGTTGATAAAATCCATTTTTCTCGCTTGCTTACCATTGGAGATAGGTGTTTTTCTTTACTGGCACAATAAACAATCCCCGAACTTCCAATAGCAATAGTGGTTTGGAACATGTTAAGAGAGATTTTATCATACACTACTATCCCCCCAAAAGTTGTAGCAGTATACGATAAACAGTCCCTCATAATGTGCAGCATATTATGATAGTTACAGAGAGCGATACGCGAGAAATTCTCTTAAGTTTCTCAGGATTCAATCCCTGGCTGCAATTCAATTTAAGAGCGTTCTCCACGGATACGACGAGTCAGCTGGATGTCCTTCGGCATGATGCTGACACGCTTGGCGTGGATCGCGCACAGGTTGGTATCCTCAAACAAACCGATCAGTTAGGCCACTCGCTTCATGCAGGACCATGACAGCCAAGCTCTGGAATCGCAGATTTGCCTGAACATTTCCCCGGATACCAAGACGAAGCAGAGGTGCCGAACTTCTTCGAGTATCAAAAGGAGATCATGCCAATCATCGTGACTGGCAGCTTTAACATCGATTAGAGCAAAGTGGAGAACATGGAGCTCGCGGACTTCATGGAGAAGTACCTCAACCTCAAACTGGCTTCGAAACCCACTAAAGCAACCACTCTTAGTGGATCATGCGTAGACCTAACGTTCGACTGGAATATTTGATTTGGGAGCAAGAGTTACCGTTCATGCTTCTTCTTTCGTCGACCGATTCTATCGGTGTTGAAGTGTTAACCGAACCAACCAAATAATAACACACAATGTCCATAATAGATCAGAATTGACATGCAACAAATAGTGTGAAAATTGATCGGATTTTTATCAGTAGAAATTTTTCATAAGTTCGTGACGGTCTCAAGCCAGTATATAGAAGAATCTAACGTTATCCAACGTCAATTTGGCGGTTGTATCTCGGAAACAACCTCTTACTTTTTTCCATGGGAATCCCTCCATAGGCTCCTGCAACAATTTTTCCAGGTTTTTTTTTGCAGGAAATACACCAGGGATTCCTCTAGAGATTACTCAAGGATTATTAAGGAGGTTCCTCTAAGGATTGCTCCGTAAATTCATTAAGGAATTTATTCATTGATTTCTCAAAAAAAAAAATCTTCAGAAAAGAAGTTCCTGAAGGAACCTCCAAAAACAACCGCGCTGGAAACTCTGAAGAAATCTTATTTTTTATAGGAGTCCCCGGAGGACATGTTAGAGGCCTAGAAAGAAACTCTGGAGAGATTTCAAAGGGAGTTTCCGAAGGATAACTTGATAAAACTATAAAAATAATTCAGGTATCGATTTCTCAGGGAGAATTCTTGAACACTTTAGGATTCTTTACATGAATTTCTTAAGTTTATCTTATAGGATCTCTTGATGAAAGTTCGGTGGAACCTCCGGATAAACGCTTGGAGCGATCTCTGAAGTCAAACTCAGGAATAATTCTGAGAAGTATCTCGAGCGGACTACGTGAAGAATGTCCGGAGAAATCACCGGAAAAATATCTGAAGTAATCCTTCAAGAAATTGCCGTATTATGACTTGAAGAAAGCTTTAAAGCCATCTCTACAAAAATGTCCACGCAGATTTTCTTGAGAAATAACCCCTAAGGAGGAATATCAGGAGAAATCGCTTGAAGTATCTTTGGAAGAATCTTTGAAGGAGTCCTTGAAGTAATGTCTGCAAGGCTGTCTGAGGTATCAGGTATCAGACAGCCCGGCTCCAAAGGCACGTTTCCCCACCAGTTGGGAGATTTGTGCCATCGCCATATTCGAGCCTATTTCATCATCTACCCGTTGGGAGAGGAAAGGGAAGGGAAAGATGGGAGAAAATAGGAGTGGGGTCCCTTGAAGAGGGAAGATCGCATAAGCGAAATGAGAGCATGTAGCTCCATTACCACAATGGGTTCGAACAGCGCCCTAAAAAGGGCACTGCAAAACGCATGAGCGTAAATAGAGCCTATAGCTCATTACCACAGCGGGTTAAGAATAACAGAATGTCCTGAAGATTCAGGCTTTGTAGGTTTGTGGGCTTCGTGGCCGTGCGGTTAGTGTTACCAAGCATTTGGCCGCATCGAGTCAAGGAGTGTGGGTTCGATTCCCGCTTCAGTCCGGAAAACTTTTCTTCAGGAATGTATTTCGTCTGTGCCACTGGGCGTTGCATGCTAGTCCGTTGTCTAGTGTGGTGCTTCCTTCAAAGGGCAAATCGTCCACTGGAAGCATTAACGTGTCGGTGTCTTTTTTAAAAAAATTCAGTTTCACTTAATAAGTGTTTACCAAGTAATTGGAATCGCATTTGCGCAAAAACTGGACAGTTACATATCAGGTGATACGAAGTTCCATAATCGGAGTCACAACTATCACACACAAATGAGTCAGCACGCTGAATATTTGCCATGTGATAGTTGAGTCGGCAGTGGCCAATCAAGGTTGTAACCAAAAGACTGCAATTCTGCTTTGACAGATTTGTTAAATACTTCGCCACCCTTGGAGATGGCTCAGCAATGTACAATTTTGTTTGACGACATGACTCCAAACTATTCCAATATTGCTTGTGCTGAGTTACCGCCCAAGAATTTATCTGAAGCTTCACCCAGCACTTTGAAATTGGAATAGCCGGCTCAGGGCCAATGAAGTCATGCGATGCTCCATCGCGAGCTAGCTCATCAGCCAATTCATTTCCAGCGATGGAAGAATGGCCAGGTACCCATACAAGGTTTACAGAGTTGACTGAATTCAGTTCTTCAATTTGAGTTCGACATGCGATAACAAGCTTCGATCTTGAGTTGACCGAAGCGAGAGCTTTTATAGCAGCTTGACTATCTGAACAGAAGTATACGACTTTACCCATTACGCACTGTTGAAGTGTTGATTGCACTCCACACATAAGAGCAAATATTTCCGCCTGAAAAACGGTGCAGTTTCTACCAAGTAAGTAAAACTGATTTAGCCTTAGCTCACGAGAATATACTCCTGCACCAGCTCTACCTTCAAGAAGGGAGCCATCAGTGTAACATACTATATTGTTTGATATACTTCTTTCCAAATAGCCAGAAGTCCTTTCTTCCCGTGAAGGGAATTGTGTGATAAATGTCCTGTAAGGAAAGTGACAAGCAATTGTGAGATCACTTGGAGCAAGGACAATTTTGTCCCAATTCACCAAAAGTAGAAACAACGAAGTGTGTGTAGATCTACGATTCACTGGATTTTTCTCCAGTAGATCCAGTACCCATAAACTGTAAGAGCAAGAAAGTGCTTCTTGTTTAAGATATATGTGTAGTGGCACAACGTCGAAAAGGGCCTCGAACGCTGCTGTGGGAGTTGTAGAGAACGCACCAGACATCGCCATCAAGCACATCCTTTGGAGATGGCCCAATTTTGGTTGAATTGTTTTCACCTCGCCCTTTTACCACCACACAAGATATCCATATGCCAATATTGGTCGAAAAACTGTTGTGTAAATCCATTTGATATATTTGGGTTTGAGGCCCCAAGTTTTACCAAAGGTTCGCCGGCATTGACCGAAGGCCATGCAAGCTTTTTTGACTCTGAAATCAATGTGAGGAGTCCATGAAAGTTTGGAATCTAGAATGACTCCGACATACTTTACTTGATCAGTCACGTTAATCTCAGTGCCAAAAAAAACGTAAAGTTCGAATTTCATCGCGGTTTCGTCTTTCCCTAAAAAGAGCAATAGATGTTTTTATTCGGGTTAACCGAGAGGCCATATTGGCGACACCATCTCTCGACTACCTGGAGAGCACTTTGCATCAGGTCGAAAAGGGTGCTTATGCACATACCAACTATCAAAGCTAGATAGTCGTCGGCAAATCTATAAGTTGGAAAACCGCTATTATTGAGTTGCCTCAATAGCGTATCTGCTACGAGATTCCACAAAAGTGGTGACAAGACTCCCCCTTGGGGGCATCCGCAAACATTACATTTTCGAATCGCTGCTTGCCGAATTGCGAGAAGAGATGTCGTTTTCTGAGCATTTTATGAATCCAATTGGTAATCATTAAAGGTAGTCCATGGTTTCGTGCAGATTCCAATATGGCATCGAAAGACACGTTATCAAAGGCACCCTCAATATCCAAGCAGGATTGCTTCTGAGCGAAAGCTTTCTCGATATCGCATACAACTTTGTGTAAAAGAGTCACAGTGGACTTTCCAGATTGGTAAACATACTGATTCCCATGAAGAGGCATGTTTGCCAAATAAAAATCACGGATGCGATGATCGACAATGCGTTCCAGAAGAAAGGGGTCAGGCTGATGTGACAAAAAGGGAAACGCAATAATTGAGTGAGTGTTTCCATGCCCAAGTGCAATTCTTACCAGTTCTGATCAATCACGGAGTGACAATCCATTGACATATACTATTATGTTACGCTTTGTTGAGTTCTGAATGGAAAACGTTATTTCGTAATTTTATTATTTTTTTCATATATTTAGTGTGTTTGGAGTAGAACTGTGAGAGTGTAAAAACAATTATGGTTTTGTCCACTATAATCTAAAATCCCTTCAACATGCATCGGTTGATTTGGTAATGGTTGGGACGAGATGCAGTAAAAATTTAATCGGAATTAAGTCACGAGACTGATATGAAGCTGCTTTAATCCGCTTAAAGATTAGGTCCCATCAAATATTCAGTGGAACCCAGCAAAGGTGTACCGACTAGAAAAAAATCGATATGATAATAACGAACATGAACGAAATACATCCCATTCACGATGTATTAGTTTTCATTGCTGTTTAAAGCTATGTGCACCAAAAGTGATTCATGGAATGGAAGCATAAAATTCAAATCTTAGGTAAATTGCCAATGTATTCGAATATTTTAATCTCACAAATGTTTTCTCAGCTTTAATTCAGCTTTTGCTCGAGTGTCAAAGTTTGATTGTTCGTGTAATATTAACTTAAAAAAACTCTCACAATATAATTTGATTCGATATTTCGAAAGTAAGTTGTGTGTAAGGCTCATGAAAATGCAAAAATTGGCTTGAGTACAATATACACAAGCGTTATTTTCATTATTTTTGTTACTTTAGCTCATATTAACATGATGTCAGGGCATTTTTTATATTTTATACTAATTATATTCACATATTTTAACTTAATCAATGTACTAAAGCAAAAAGGATTTAAAGTTTTGTTCTCCAAAAATCATAAACAGCATTTCATTATCACATATTCTGGTGATAAACTTTCCACTTTCGACAATTGCATCTAATTGTTGTAAATATAATTTTCTATGGTCTCATGGAGGAGATCTAGAGCATGTTTCACATTTTCCAACAACGCTTTTCAAGTACAGTAATCCCTAGCTTCATCTTATTGGCATTACGTTCTCATTGGGACAGATCCTACTACTCAGCTCAAAGTACAATGAGCACTTCCACAGTTATTAACTGAGAGCTTTCATTGCCAAATTTCCATTACGAAAAGATCCTGGACCAACCGGGATTCGAACCCAGACACCTTCAGCATGGCTTTGTTTTGTAGCCGCGGACTCTAACCACTCGGCTGGGATGGTCTCATTCCCAATAATCCCTAGCCTAGGACACCAAGTTTCAGGAACAGCTTAGGCTACAACCACTCAGAGCATGATTTACCGCACAAAGCTTCGTTCTTGAAAATTTGCAATTACTGATTTGATCCATCATCACGCGGCCCGCATTGATGGAAGCAAATGAAAATGCGGTTTGCTTTATTGAAAAATAATTGCGCACCTATTTATCCCGTCAATACAGGAGGGAGCTCTGGGAATCGTTCCTGAACTGCCTGCCGGAAAAGTTTTGGAAACTTTTCAGCTGCACATGGCCACGAAACGGTCGGACGCGCAAAGTTTAACAAGCAGGTACACCACTCGCAAAAATGACGGTGCCGGAAACCGCAAAATAGAGGAGTTTAACATAGCTGCTATTTTTCTCATACAGCTGCCACCAACCATCCTTAACTATTCCGTCGTCGATGTGGCTACTGTTGGTTGGTGTGTGAGCAATATTTCCCAGAAAAGAGAGTGAAACCCTTTTTCTAGTGCCTGGCAATCCACAGAAATGCTCCTGACTGCTAGCCGTCGGTGAAATTCTGGTACCTTTTCCCTCAACAATGTGTAAAGGATGTCGGGTTGCTTGTGGAATCTAATGTTTTGGAGGTGACATTGTTGATTAAAAAAAGCAAAAGATTTTGAGACTTCAAGAAGGATTGATTTGTTATTGTAAAGTGAGAAAAAATCTATAATTATACATGGTTTCGCAAAATGGCCCAATTGCACCCTAAACTGTTCTTTGGAATAGATCTATCCCAGTCCAACTGTTTATCGCCTAGGGTAAAAAAGAAGTAAAAAACGCATCAATTCAAGAGTTTACAACTCCATCTACCTAAAGTTGTGGCAATTCAAGTGAAGAAAACCCAAATAGCAAAACATGAATACGGTGGTACATCCCTGTGGTCATAGAAGTAAGCTCCTACAACTTTTTGAGTTAACGTAGGGTAGGGTAAGGTAGCGGTGTTAGTATCAGCAAGCAGCGTTCGTAAACTGTCCACGCTAGAAATGATTAACTAAGGACCGGCCTGTGAGGCTCTGAAGACCTTGAATTCGTGGTGGCAGTGGAGTGCGTCGGAGTAAACGACACTATTACGGAGCACTTTCAATAAGGCTGGAAGTTTGGTGTTCGGAAAAACTGGACCTAGCTCTCGATTTGAACTAAGGTTCATAAACAGAAGCCACATTGTAAGGTAGAAAAGTAGCAGAATAAACAAAACGGTATCCTGAGTTCAACAACGATAGCATGCCTGCCTAGATCGCTTCCTAAACAAGTCTTCAAAAGAAAAATATGGGGGCAAAAAGCTTCATGCCGTTTTGGACGATGCACAATGGTCGGAAAAAAGTGAAGTTTGGCCAAAACTATTTTTATCGCCTTAATCGATGAAATATGTAATCTGAATATGTTATTTGGCGTTTTTGTTGTTTCAGTAGGGGTTATTCACAAATTACGTAACTTTGAAAAAAATATTTTTTTAAATTAAAATTGTTATCAAACTGGGCTGAAAGCACAAATTTTGTTTATATTTGATTGAGTTTGGTCAAAATGTGTATGAATAGTGGCAAAATATATTTTAAATAAACTTTGTATGGAAAAATATCATCAAAATATATGTAAAATATTGAATTATTCAAATAGCTCTAACTTGCAAATCAGCAAATTTCTGCAAAAATTTTAAAGGTTTTTTGTAAGATCTAAGGATGCTTTTTGATGTGCAATATTCGAAATGGCGGCGACATGACGCGACAAGAGTTGTTTTTCATATTCAAATCACCAAAATTACTAAAGTGTAATATTGAATAGTATTAAAACTTAAACCAAATACTTTTTTCCATCCTTATGCTCGATAAAAGTGGTGAACCATAAGCTTTCAAATAGTGGGTAACATTGGGGAAATATTGCATTCCTAAATTATAAATTTTGTGCTTTATTTTATTGTTACATTTTTCAATTTTTTGACTCCAGCTGGTTTGCCGTCATAAAAATGATAGAAATTTAAATTTTAGTTCAATTTTAATTAAGGATCATAATAATATAACACATACGGTATACTTTAAAACTAAAAAAAATCATAAAAATCTCAAAAAAGTTTTTGGTAGTTTTGGCCGCCCCTTTATATGGAGCCCGACCATTGTGCTGTCTCTGTATCTCTCAGCGTAAAGCCACCACCAATAAATCTCATTGGAAATCTCAGGATATAGCAGCTAATCTGAATCCACGTTGCATGGGAGTAGGGGAAGGTGTTTACCATATCCCAAAGGTCTAACAGTGATGGGGTTTGAAAATACTCCAAATTCATATTGGTAATGATCATGCTAAAGTAACAACAATGTTAAAATACTGTTAAAACTGTTACAGCTTATTCTATACTCGGATAAATAGAGTACAGATCGCAGAACGAGAATGTAAATCATGCACAAAGCAGTATGAAGAAGAAATCATTACTCAGGCGTAGAACAGCATGGAACAACATGATATGCGGAGATTTTTCGAAACTGATAATGACATGCGGAGAAGAATAGCACCGTCTCCCGTCATGTGCAATGACCGTGAAGGTAGCTTGCTGACAGACAAAACCATGGTGGCTGCTAGGTGGAGCTCTTTAAGCATTTGTTGAACGGAGAGATCATGAGCGCGTCTGAGAACAGATTAACCATCTTTGACACGAACACCATCTTTGCAGCATTGTTGTCCAGTAGTCTTGCAACATGCCCTGCCCAGCACACCCTTCCGGCTTCCACTACCTTCTGGATACTGGGTTCACCGTAGAGCCTAGCGAGCTCGTGGTTCATTCTCCGCCGTCACACGCCGTTCTCCTGCACTCCGCCAAAGATCGTCCTAAGCACCCTTTGTTCGAACACTCCCAGTGCTTGCAGGTCCTCTTCCAGCATGGTCCATGCTTCATGTCCGTAGAGGACCACCGGTCTTATAAGCGTTTTGTACATGGTACATTTGGTGCGGAGGTAAATCTTTCGCGACCACAGCTTCTTCTGGAGCCCATAGTATGCGCGACTTCCACTGTTGATGCGTCTTCATATTTCACGACTAACTTTATTATCAGCCGTTAACAAGGATCCGAGGTAGACGAACTCATCAATCACCTCAAAAGTATCCCCGTCTATCGTAATATTGCTTCCCAGGCGGGATCTGTCGCGCTCGGTTTCCGCCTATCAGCATGTACTTTGTTTTTGACGCATTCACCACCAGGCCGGTTTTTGTCGCTTCACGTTTCAGGCGGGTGTACAGGTCTGCCACCGTTCGAAATGTTCTGCCGACAATATTCATATCATCCGCGAAGCAAAAAAATGGCGGGATCTTGTGAAAATTTTACCTCGGTTATTGAACCCGGCTCTCCGCATGACACCTCCTAGCGCGATGTTGAACAGCAGGCACGAAAGTCCATCACCCTGTCGAAGTCCCCGGCGGGATTCGAACGAACCGGAATGTTCGCCCGAAATCTTCACCGTCAATCGTTGCTCTTTTTAGTCTTGTGAGCTTCCCGGGAAAGCTGTACTCGTCCATGATTCGCGGTCGATGCTATCATAAGCCGCTTTAAAATCGATGAATAGGTGATGCGTTGGGACTTGGTATTCACGACATTTCTGGAGGATTTGCCGTACAGTGAAGATTTGGTCCGTCGTCGAGCAGCCGTTGATGAAACCAGCTTGACAACTTCCCACAAACTCAATTGCTATTGGTTATAGACGACGGAAGATAATCTGGGATAGCACTTTGTAGGCGGCATTCAGGATAGTGATCGCACGATAGTTTTCACATTCCAGTTTGTCGCCCTTTTTGTAGATGGTTCATATGACCCCTTGCTTCCATTCCTCTGGCAGCTATTCCGTTCCCCAGATTCTGACTATCAGCCGGTGCAGACAGGTAGCCAACCTCTCAAGGTCCATTTTGATGAGTTCAGCCTCAATACCATCCTTGCCAGCTGCCTTGTCGTTCTTGAGCTGGTTGATGGCATCCTTAACTCCCCGTAATGTTGGAGCAGGTTGGTTTCGTTCATTCGCCGTGCTGACGCAGTCACTTCATCCTCTGTCGTGACCCTCTGCGCCTGTGTTCTCCGTGCCATTTAGGTGTTCATCGTAGTGCTGCTTCCACATTTCAATCACGCTCCGTTATGATGCTTCCATCCTTATCTCTATACATTTTGGCTCGTGGCATAAAGCCTTTTCGGGATACGTTAAGGTTCTCGTAGAACTTTCACGTTTCTTGTGAACGATGTAGCTGCTCAATTTCTTCACATTTTTTTGCCCCGGAATAGGCAGGTTTGCTGCTTTCGTTAAGTTTTATATCGCTCCACGTCGCGTTCCTTGCTGCAGCATTGCAAGCCTGCATCCAGCATCCTTCTCCTTCAAAACCTGTCTACATTCTTCTTCGAACCATCGTTACATGTCCTCCTTCCCACGTACTCGACGATGCTCTCGGCTGCGTTGCCACTCTAGCGTTATGTAATTGCCACAAAGGCCCTATACTGTATACTTGGCAAGGCAATAATCACATCAGCACAAAAATAGCAGATAAACGATTGTTTCTTAAATTTGTGAAATACTTTAGTAAGTAAATTGACACTTATATTGAGCAGTTCGGTAATCCAATACACATGGTTATTAAATTAATTAACTCATTACGCGTGGTAAAGATGGACAAATTATGGGTGAAATTATGAAAAAATCCACGTGCACGGCTGGGATTTGAATCCAGGACTCTTGTATGCTATACGAGCGCTTTACCAACTAAAGGTGGTGTCTGGTCTGTGGGGACTTGAATTCTAAACTTGTAACCAAGAGGGTCACCAAGAGGCTCGGTAGCTTAGTTCGAAGTACCTTCTTCCCCCGCAAAGATATCCATAAGACCACCTGGAGATCACCCGATAACCTAACCGAGAACCAAATCGACCACGTTTCAATCGACGGAAAATTCTTCTCTAACATTACCAATGTTCGCACATACCGCAGTGCTAATATAGATTCGGATCACTACCTAGTTGCTGTATGTATGCGCTCAAAACTTTCGACGGTGAACAACTCGCGTCGAAGCCAAACGCCGCGGCTTAACATCGAGCGGCTACGGGACTCAGAAGTAGCCCCAAGAATACGCGCAGCAGTTGAAAGTGGCCCTACCAACAGAAGAGCAGCTTGGCGCCGCCACTCTTGAAGATGGCTGGAGGCACATAAGATCCGCCGTAGGTAGCACCGCAACAGCAACACTAGGTCCAGCGGCCCCGAATCAGAGAAACGACTGGTACGACGGCGAATGCGAGCAGTTGAATAATGAGAAGAATGCAGCATGGGCGAGAATGCTGCAACACCGCACGAGATCGAACGAGGCACGGTATAAGCAGGCGCGGAACAAACACAACTCGATCTTCCGAAGAAAAAAGCGCCATCAAGAAGAACGAGATCGCGAAGCGATGGAAGAGCTGTTCCGCGCTAAAGCCACACGGAAGTTCTACGAGAAGCTTAACCGTTCGCGCAAAGGCTTTGTGCCACAAGCCGACATGTGCAGAGACTGTGACGGAAATCTTCTCACGAAAGGTGGCGGCAGCACTACTACGAGCACCTTAATGGTGATGTGGGCAGTAGCGGAGGTGGCACGGAAATAACTTTGGGAGCACGCGCGGACGACGAAAAACTTCCGCCTCCAGACCTCCAAGAGGTAGAAACGGAGATTAGACGGTTGAACAACAACAAAGCCGCTGGAGTGGACCAACTTCCGAGCGAGTTCCAAAAATACGGTGGTGATGCACTGGCAAGAGCGCTGCACTGGGTTATTTCCAAGATTTGGGAGGAGGAAGTATTGCCAGAGGACTGGAAGGTGTCGTGTATCCCATCTACAAAAAGGGCGACAAGTTGGATTGCGCCAATTATCGTGCGATCACAATTTTGAGCGCTGCCTGCAAGGTACTCTCCCAAATTCTATGCCGCCGTCTATCACCAATTGCTAGAGAATTCGTTGGACAATATCAGGCGAGATTTATGGGCGAACGAGCAACAACGGACCAGATATTCGCCATCCGCCAGGTGTTGCAGAAATGCCGCGAATACAATGTACCCACACATCATTTATTCATCGATTTTAAATCGGCCTATGATACAATCGATTGAGAACAGCTATGGCAGATTATGCACGAATACGGTTTCCCGGACAATCTGATAAGATTGATCAAGACGACATTGATATTGTTGCACGCAACTTTGAGACGATGGCGGACACGTACATCCGACTAAGGGCTGAAGCTAGGCGAATCGGACTGAACATCAATGTGTCAAGACGAAGTACATGATAGCGAGGGGCTCAAGAGAAGACACGGCACGTCCCCCACCTCGAGTTCATATTGACGGTGATGAAATTGAGGTTGTCGAAGAATTCGTGTACTTGGGCTCACTGGCGACCGCCGACAACGACACCAGCAGAGAAATCCAGAGACGCATCGTTGCTGGAAATCGTGCCTACTTTGGACTCCGCAGAACGCTCCGATCGAGCAAAGTTCGCCATCGCACGAAGTTGACCATCTACAAGACGCTGATTAGACCGGTACTCCTCTATGGGCACGAAACATGGACCCTACGTGCAGAGGATCAATGCGCCCTTGGTGTTTTCGAACGGAAGGTGTTGCGGACCATCTACGGCGGAGTGCAGATGGAAGAAGGAACGTGGTGAAGGCGGATGAACTATGAATTGTACCAGCTGCTGGGAGAACCAACCATCGTCCACCTCGCAAAAATTGGGAGGCTGCGGTGGGCCGGGCATGTCACCAGAATGTCGGATACCAACCCGGTGAAAATGGTTCTTCGAAAACAATCCGACCGGCACAAGACGACGTGGTGCGCAGCGAGCAAGATGGGTCGATCAAATTGAGGACGATCTGCGGACCTTTCGCAGAATGCGTGGCTGGCGACGGGCAGCCATGGACCGAGTCGAATGGAGACGTCTTCTACTACAGCAGAGGCCATCCAGGCCTTAGCCTGACTGGTAAGTATAAGTATTAGAGATGGTCGGGTCTCGGGTTTTCAAACCCGAAACCCGACCCGAACCTGAGGGCCTGAAAATTTAAAATTTTTCGGGTTCGGGTCGGGTTTGGAGGCTACAGAATTATCGGGTACGAGTCGGGCTCGGGTTTGAAAAAAGTCGGGTTAGGCGGGTTTTGGTAGGGTTTGGTGAGAATTTTGAACACAGTTATAACATCAAAGTTTACCAATGCATCAGAAACGATAAATTTAACATCTATTGAGCTCGGGTTTCTCTTTCGATTTTTTTTCGGGTTTCGGATCGGGTTCGGGTTTGGTTTTCAATTTTTGTCTCGGGTACGGGTCGGGTTCGGGTTTGGAAAATATGAAACCAGACCATCTCTAGTAAGTATGTTGCTTGATGAACTGTGACGTCATAGAGAAATCAGAGTCAGGGGATTCTTCACGTTAGATCACTTTTTAAAAAGCACAAACTTTAAGTACAAAAGTGTCTATTGATATAAGTAACCTTACTTGTACACCTAACTAGCAAGAACAAGAGACCGAGCCACGCTGCTGGCTCGCTTTTATTAAGAATTAGTGCACACCTTGCACATTCCCTATGCCTAACACCTGATTGGTGCACCGCGTGGCGTGATACCGCCGCGTTGCGCGCCAAACGTTCTTATTGGCTAATCCACCTACCAGATTTTCCTGACTACTCCCGTCTACTTGAAAGCCGTCCTCGGCTTTCGCGATCTTCGGCAGCTACGATCCTCCGTTGCTCCGGGCGTTCGTCGGTTTGCAGGGTCTTCATTGTTGCGGGATTAACCTCGGTTTTCTAGGCTCGGAAATGGTACTAAGTTCCTCTCTCGATTCTGGTGGCACCATCTCTTTCTTGTTGACGTCACTAATGCGTAGGATAATACCTCGGAATAGCCAAATGAAAAAGACTCCAATGCATATGATCATCGTAGTAGAGGTTGACCCGAAAGAAAGCCATTTGAAGATGTTGAGCCTTAACTGAATGTTTTCCGTGGTAAGGTTCAACTTCCTAAGGGTTTCTCGATGCTCCAGGTGAAATGTCTGTAAATACTCTAGGGGTATACGGTCTATAATTTTTGGTAGCATTTACCTTTAGTCCGGTCGTTGGTAAGAATGATTTGGTTGGTATGATGGTGTCCAGGTTGACGTACTCCACTCCGTCTATGTATACTGAGCAATTTGACATTTGGATTAGAAAGGATCCAACTAAACTTCTCGGTTCATCCAAACAGTTTGATGATATGGTAGTGTTTCCGTTGTTGATGATGACATTGACTTCATCAATTCTCTTTGATGTGGTTCTTGCTGTATGCCTTTTCTATGGGACAATCGGCTGAGCTTCCACTAGTTAATTTCGTAAGGCATTCATCTGTCGTTTGAGGTCGGAGTTGGAACAAATGTAAAGGTTTTTCAACTTTGGACATGGTGATTGAACTGTGTATGATTTGATGCCTTTAAGGAGATAATTTGACTGGATGTGGATTTTTCGAACCATTATTGATGATGGGCTCTATGTAGTATAATCGTAGTTGATGGCTTTTATCTTGGGAATCTTAAGAACGTAGATTATTTGTAGAGCATTGTGTAGGATATAAGCGCCTGCGATGTCGAGAATATCATTGGGTGAGTCTAAGCCAAGGTGGTTATCCGAGATAAAATTCCTGGCTAGCTGCAGCTCCTGTGCGGTGATGAGACGGCTGCTGGGGATATTTGCCCTAGCCAATGCAATGGCCTCTTTCTATTGTTTCTAAGTGTTTTGTTAATTCATCTATGTTGAAAAGCAAGTTGACTGAACTCATCCGATCAATAATTTCGTTAGAGACATTTGAAATGAACATTGATAAAGATGTAGACATATTTTTGAAATCTATTCTTAAAGTACCGGTTAATTTTGACTTGTTCGTTATTTCTGGTCTATCAATAAATTTGTGGTTCTATTAATGATTCTCAAGTCTTCCGCGTCAGGGCTACCGGAGATGTATTTCCAAGCTGAACCTAAGGTTTCCCATCTCTTTCTACGTCTCGACGTAAACTGGCCTTAGTTTGGTGTAAGTTTCGGTTAGTTTTATTTAATTTTAGATTAATCAATGGCCCTAGTATATCATCTTTCCAAACCCTATTTTCGACTACTAGTTTAATCTGCTCGATCGCTTCCTCTATGCCCTCTAGGTTTATTCTGTGGTAGAATCCTAAGGCTACTGCTGCTGATTCTAGCGTCGCCCATCATTACCACATGCAAGGGGGGTTCTGCCCAAGGTCGTGGACATGTCAGAATTTTGAAGCCACCGTCGCCAAAAAACATAGTCTGAAAGTAAAATAGTTGGGTGTCAAGAAGTTTGATGTCAGTCTTGTGTGTCTTTATGTTATGTCCGTCGGTGACAGTTCTTGGGACGGTCAAATATGACGTCCCATCGTTTTCGGGATTCCTAGACCCCCCCCTCCCCCCTGTGTCACGCTTTTTCAATACCTAATACACGCACTGTCACACTTCATAGACCCCCCCCCTCCCCTAAAATGATGGACGTCATTTTTGGATGACCCCTTGTCCGTCTGTTTCGTTACGTTCTATCAGTCTGTATCGGTTGCCAGAAGGGTGTGGCTTAGCCTTTCCTTTGACCAATACTGTTTTTCACTTAAAATTTTGTATTTGTTTTCATCTGCTTTAGTTTTGTCGTTCTCTTTTGTGGCCATTAGCCTTGATATTGTCCCGAGCGGTTTGAATATTCCTTGCCTCGCGAGATTAATTTCTGCAGGGATCAAGGATGAACTCGTTTCCGAAAATAATTTCGCGGGGTTTCAGGTTAGTGGCGCTATGCTTCGTATCATTATAGAGCGCTGTTATAATTGCCAGTCCCTCGTAGAGAGTCAAGTTTTCGACTTTGCTACGATTAGCTAGGTACATTTCAAGCAATGTATTGTGGAATCGTTCCACAATCCCATTGCCCTCTACTGTCACTAGCGAAGTGCAGAGCGACTCCTTGCCTCTCCAGAAATTCTTTGAACCGAGCATTTCTAAATCCTGTTGCCTGGTCACAAGTAATCATTTTCGGCAATCCGAAGATTTTGAAATACTCGATTAGTGCTTCTGTTAGCTCTTCAGTGCTTTCGCTGGAGATTTGATATAATTGCGCAAATTTGGAGAAGGAATCTACGACGGTTAGAAATTTCTGAGTCTCTTTAACGTATACGTCAATAAAGACGTTTCCAAAAGGCTCGTCGTATATTCTTCTCGAAATTGGAATTTTGAATGGTCTTCTTTCGTACTTTGCGAATTTGCACTCTTCGCAATTTTTTACGAAGGTTTTGACTTTACCCAACATACCAGGAAAGTAAGCAGATTTTCTCACTTCCTCGTACGTTAGTTTGTAATTCCTATGGTTTGAAATTGTGCGATTTGCGTATAAAATCCTGTTGGTCCATGGCTGAAATGAGATCAGGTAATAGAATGTTAGAATAGTGTATCTTTAAATTTTTATTAAAATCTGTTTCGATGCTTTCCTTACAAATCTTAATTATCTCTAACGGTCCAAAATGCCGTTACTTGCGGCTGGATCTAAATATTTTTTGATTATAGCCGCCAATTCATCTCTTGAATAATTGACTTGTGAAAGATATGCCTTCTTTGGCCGGGAAGACCTTCCACATCACATGCGGGCTTTTCCCGGTCATTGCTATCTAATCGAATAATCAATTGGTTTTTGAAACTTATTGATTATTTCAGGACCATAGATAGCGTCATTTGGGTAGCATTCGCTGAAGAGTTCCTGTAAGTTTAACTCGACTGGTGGGATTCGCGATAATCCATCAGCTACCACATTTTGCTTACCCTTCTTGTAAAACAATTTTGAAATCATACTGCCTCCAAGTAAAGCCTCTGTCGAGTGACTCGTCAGTGGCATCGGTCGAGCTTGAGCTTCTTTGGTCAGAGGCTCATGATCAATGTAAATCGTAAAAGGTTTGCCATAGAGATATGGTCGAAATCTTTTTAGCAGCAAAATAGATAGCTAGCAGTTCTTTTTGGCTGTCGCGGAGTAATTCTCCTCTGCCTTGGACAGCGTGCGTGAAAGGTATGCTATCGGCCTCTCCTTTCCGTCTTCTAATTGCGACAGTACTGCTCCAATGGCAATGTTGGAGGCGTCTGTCGTAAGAATGAATGGCTTATTGAAGTCCGGATAAGCTAGCAACAAATCTGTAGACATGATTTGCTTTAGCTTTTTGAAGGAATGTTCAAAGTCTTTGGTGTCATAGTTTATGACTTTGCTTTTACCTCTCAACTGGCTCGGTGATGGTTTGGCAATGTTAGCAAATCCGGTATGAAGCGGCGATAATAGCTAACGGTTCCAAGGAAAGAACTTTAAGTTGTTTTGGGGTTTTGGTAGTGGCCAATTTAGAAATAGCCTCTATCTTACTGGGGTTTTGGTTTCACCCCTTCTGTGGTAACAACGTGACCGAGGAACTCGACCTCCTTGCGGAGAAATTCCGACTTGTCGCATTGCACCTTTAGATTTGCATCGCGTAATGTCTCTAGGACTTTCGCGATGTCCTTAACATGCTCCTTCAGAGAGGATGAGAATATTATGATGTCGTCCATATAGACAAAACATCTTATTCCCAGGTGTTTCCGAAGGACAGAGTCCATAAGCCTCTGGAATGTTGCAGGGGCATTCTTTAGGCCAAATGGCATTCGAACGAATTCGAATTTGCCATGGTCTATATTAAATGCAGTTTTTGGGATGTCTTTAGGATCTATTTCGATCTGGTGAAATCCACTGGCCAGATCTAATACTGTGAAATATTGGGCCTTTCCGAGCCGGTCTAGTATTTCACTGATTTCTGGGATAGGGTATCGATCTGCAGGAGTTTTCTCATTTAACTTCCTGTAGTCTACTACTATCCGGTATTTCTTTTTTCCGGAGTTATCCATTTTTTTGGGTACCACCCAGATGGGTGATGTCCAAGGAGACGATGACTCTCTAATTATACCCGAATCAAGCATCTTTCGAACTTGATCGGATACTTCATCCCTTAGATGATAAGGGTATTTATAGGTTTTTTGGTGCACTGGCTTATCATCGCTAGTTTCAATTCGATGCTTAACCTCGTGCGTGAACGTCAGTTTTTGGCCTTCACTAAAGAAAACGTCCTTGAAAGGTTTGAGCGTTTTTACTAGCTCACGTTTTTCTTCCTCGTTCATGTGACTTGCGTTGAAGTTAATTTTGCAACAAGTCTCATTCTGATTCAAAAGAAACTTTTCGTTTGCAAATGGTTTCATATTGGCTTTCACACCTGGTTTAACAGTGGATAAGTGGACAGAAGCTTGGTGTCCCTTGGCGGAATATAAGCCAGGTTTCAGCGAAATGCTTGGGGTGAGGTTTATTTCATCCTCGATTAGAAATGTGCCATCTGCCGTAGTGCAAATGGTTACCATCTGATCGGTCTGTTCA
>NW_018735772.1:0-24293 GCF_002204515.2 Aedes aegypti | reverse complement strand
ATGTAATCCGACCGGGATGCTGCGTAAAATTCTTGCGCCCCGATAGGACGAAAATCGACGCAATGGATAACTCAAAAGAATCGCCGATCGCATTCCGAGCGGGAAGCTGCCTCAACAGTTCGCGCCGCGATTCGAACGTCAACAGTCACTGACCGATCGTAGTTGCATTCCAGGAAAAGTAGCGACATCCAACAACTGTTCTGCCCATGTAGCCCTCCGTTTGAAACGGTTAGAAGAAGAGCGCGCAATTCAGCAGCGCGAGTGGCAGCGGAGAAAAGAGCTTTGAACAAGAGAGAGCAGTCGTCCAGATAAAATATAAATTGCTCGAAGCTCAATTAGCAGAGCGGAGAAAGTCGTCTAATGGCAGGAAGATCTCTGCCGATGCTGCACACAATAACACCGATAGGGTTGAACACCCAACTGATAAAGCCACTTCGGGTATCTTCGTCGGAGCAACATAATTGGGCTGTACGATCAGGAATGCAACTAAATCTGTCGTTGCAGCCGACAGGAATGGATCCCAGAGCTGATCACACACTAACATTAAATGAGATTCAGCAACGAAGTAGCAATAGCAGCGCGTTTCTCAAAACTGTTCCAAAAGAAGGAAATTTGATTGTCGGTGGTACATGTCTGTAACTCACCCTCACCACCAGGATTGAAACATTTTCCCGAAGTAAGCGAAATAGTTCAGCCAACATAGTAGCAACAGTTCACGGTTTCGATAGTATGCACCCAAATACGCCACCCACCTTTGTAGCCCCTAATGTTCCTGATCCAGCACCACCCCCTGCGCGAGCTGTATTTAATTTGGCTTATACCTCTCTTAAGTGGCCGATGTTGAGTAGCGAGACCATCAAACAGTAAGGAGAGTTTGTATGACGAACAGCCGATATTGATAAACACACTGAAGACCAATATTCAACCAGCATTGAATACATCCACGGATAACGTCGAGGAGGATCACTCTGAAGTAATTCAGCCAACAGCCGTCAACCGACTGTCTGCTGAATGATATAGGAGATTCCGCAGTGCTGCCGATGAGTGCTGAGTGGCCGATGAGCGTCAATATGAGCAAACTAAAGTTTCGAAAGAATATTGGAACTGAATGTGTATGTGCAGATCGTTTGCATCATTTAGAGATTGGTATAGGTTTTCTATCGTCGATCATCAGAAAAACTATGTTTGTTTACGGTTTGGCAGTAGATACTGTGGCTCTCAAAGGCTACAATTCCGGCCAGCAAACAATCGGAAAGTGTTTTGGTTATGCTGCGGATCACTACGCTGTTTCATTTTATTTGCGACGTTGGATTCGTCGTCTACACCCTCGTAGTTGCTACGATCAAATCCAGTTGTATTTTCGCGAATGTGAAGGGCGAGTATTTTCCATGGGATCAACCATCCGAAAAACTAGAGCGTACAATACTAACGACGACAGAATGTGCAAGAAGCGTGGTATGAGCAAGATAAAGACGGTGTATGGAAGTGCTTACTCGGTTACCTTTGGCTTGACGATACTTATACGTACATAGTAAGGATTGCAAATCCAGAGGGACGACATGGTGTATAAACGAATTGTTGTGTGGGCTAGCACTAAAAGTGTTTACAAAACAGAATTGAAACGTTTTGGGTACATTCGAGTAGAGAGGCGAATGTTTCGAGTTTCAAGCAGGAGCGAAATGTGTCTTTTCGGAGCTTGGACGAGAAAATCATCTTGCAGAGTAAGTTGATGCTACTGAAGACAGCGCAACGGGTTAACGACAAGAATGCAAACAGGTTCGTGAAGAGAAGGGTTGAGACGTACAATATGATAAGACCGTTGTATGCAGTTAACATGCTGCGACGAACATCACCGAAAGATCTGCAGAAGTTGGTATGAAATGCAAGTCGGAACTCTATGCGGATGGTATGTTTGTTCAAGACCGTTTGATGGGACCACTCAATCAACTTGGCCTGGGTATAAGCATAATCTTTATCAGAGCTTATGAATGTGGCAGTTCTCCCACTGTCGACGCTAATGGGTTCAATGTAGAAACCACAATTTCAACAACTCCAGGTGGCATATTCGAAGTGTTTGAAAATGATAATGAAAATGCTTGCTGGATTATCACCGGACGAACATGGAGATCGTCACGTTCAACCTCTGCTGTTCACCGTTGACACCATTCAGTTCAATGCTTGAATCACCAGGGATTGCCTTCAATGATTGACTTCGTGAACGAGATCAGAATCGTGGAGGAATACGATAGTGGTGTCGAGCGTTATCGCGCCTTGGAAAAGCAATTATAAGAACAATTATAATTTATTTCGAGCATCGTAGATACTCGATAGTCGAAGATTTGTGGGGTTCTCTCATCCATTATCATCATGTTGAGACCAGTCTGAACGGAAGAAGCAACAACGTCCTCGTTGAGTGTTGTGAGAAACTTAGAGATTTGGCAGTCAAGCTGGTAATTGGATATGTTGTAAAACTGGAACCGGTGGCCAGTGTTACGGGGGGAGATTGTTGCTGCCAACACTGCTCCGCAAAGTAAGCCAATGACGTTTCGACGAAATGTTTTATAGCGATATGTCAGCAGAGTAGTTAATCTTGATCATCAACTCGTAGCAGTACAGTGAAATAGCAGACAACTAACAGTTAAAATTAAATAGCCAAATAGATAGTTAGTATAGCTATCACAGAATTGAGCACAGTAAATGTACAAAAGAAATGTTACGGACGATGTTGAAATTGTTCTAAAGGAAGCTTATACCGATTTATGTAAGTACTTAAGATTTATAATTTGATGAACTAAAGTGAACTAAATTAATAAAATTACAGCATAAAGCTGTCTCGTACCCAGAGAAACGGAGTTTGAGATATGCTATATAGAAGTCGACAAAGAGCCCCTAAAACCCCATTTATCGCCGTAACAGTACAAACCATACAACAAATCATTTTTTCCTTATTATCATACATTTCAAATCAGGATCAACAACCAACACTATAAATAAATTGATTCATGAAAATTGCTTCTGTAACGCGTTTCGTGTGTAGCATATCACAAATCATCTCTGTTACTCAGTGGCGTGGGAAGTGGGTAGGACATGTACTACGCACGAAAACACCTGGGTAGCCAGTCAAAGTGTTGTCCTACCCACGATTCACCAAAACATTAACACTAGATCAGCAGAAACACGATCAACGTCGTAAGGTTTTCCATTGTATTCTCATGCCTAGTAAAGTGTGACATGATTTGTACATGACCCCCAAAAGTTCTGGCTCGCGAGAAGAACGATTGAGAATATCTGTAATGAAAATCAGGGGAAACTAACTGTATAATAATTGCTACAAGAAACTTCTTCAAGCATTAGAAAAATAAATAGAGCAACCCTCTATGGTATTTCTGAATTAATCATAAACGGTTTCTTAAATATATTTGATTCGGTTTCTCCTGAAAACTTTTTCGAATATCCGGGTCTCTTCGGTGCAAAAAAAAAAAACTACTCAAATTCACAGAATATATGCTGTTTATCCATTTGTTGTCTAGAAATAAATGAGAAAATTAGAACAACCACACGGGTAGTAAAGGCAAGAAATCTCTACTTTTAACGGAAGGTCTTTAGAGTACCTATTTCAACCAAAAAGGTCTTTAAAACCTCTCCTTTTCCTTATTCTGCTTGCATTGAATCCTATTGTAGTGTACAGGCTCCAAAAAAAATTTCAGAAACTATAACGTGTTCAATAGGCTCTTCTAGAATCTCGTCTCAGATTTCCAGAGGAAAAGCTTCAAGAATTATCATCATAGAGATTTTATAAAAAAAAAAATCAGGACTCTCTTCAGAAGTTTTTCTAGAGATTTCTCTACCCTTTCTCCCAGAAATTCTTTCAATGACTTTTTCAAAGGATGCTTAGAAGAACTTCTCCAGAATTTGTTCCAGGTAATCCTTGAGAACTCCAATGCTACTACCTCTAGTAATTTCCTTAGGTATAACTTTGATTTTTTTCCAAAACTATCCTAGAATTTCTTCCAGATATGTTTCACTAATACTTCTATCGAATTAAGGACTGTTCATTTTATAAAGTGGACACTTTGGACATGCAATATCTTTTTTAATTTATCGATGAAATCGAAATCGGTTTTCTGTACATCGTTCGACTAATATTGTACAATGCTGTGGTAATAAAAAAGTTACCAAAATAATATGATTTCACACTAATAAGGCACAACGTTTAGAACGGTCGATTTTATGAGGTTATCAAAATCAAGGATTATTAAAAATCGGCAGGAAAATTCGACAATTTATATTTTTTATATTCAAAAAATGGTTGTACTTAGAAAGCATCATCAATTAGAAGCTTGCTAAAAAATATCAAGTTATTTTTGGAGAAGCAATTTTGCAGATATCATAAAATCATTTTTTATCAATTTTTTTAAAGAAAAATATCTTAAATTTAAATGGAACTGATATGAGTAGAATTTTAAGGTTTAAAGTACGTCCAGACGGAAGTAATAATATAGTATTTATAATAAAAATAACTTACGCCTTCATAGAGTTGCTGATTTAGTCCCCACGTCATATTTTAAGCACAATAGAAAAACAAATAATTTATTTTCAGAAGACCACTCAAAGCACAATGACAATCATCAAGATTGGGAACACTGCTTGAATTAAATCAAATTTATTTTGCATGTATTATTTTCAGAATGTGTTATTCTGAGACTACCTATTAAAATATTTTGAGAAAAACGCTTACAGTTTGCTCTAGATCGATAAACATGCGTATATAATTTTAAAAGTATGGGATTTTTCAATAAAACGACCATAAAGATTAAATTTGGTACCCAAGAATGCGGTTAAAACTCAAGATTTTGCTTTTTTTAACATATATAGTTTCTTTAGTAATCTAAACCAGTTTTGAACACGCTTATTACTTCACTTTTTTGCTGGTAGTAAAAAGATGGTGTATCAGCAAATTTGACCATAAGGAATAGATCACTAAAGTGACTCAGCGTCAGGAACTGATAGAATATTATTGATGTTTTTAAAAGCTCTACCTTAAGTTGAATAGTAAAGGATACCAACATACAATTTGTTCATTAAATTTAGGATTTTTTTCATGCGAAAAATAATGCTTAAACTTGACGAACAGTTTTTCTTAGGAGTTTTTGCAAAAACTATTTAGTTCTTCAACCGAAAGCATTTTGTAAGTTTCTGTATTTTCATAACATTGTAGAATAATAGTTGAACGATACACAGAAAACCGTTTACGATTTCATCAATAAATAAAAAAGATATAGCATAAACAAGGTGTCCACTTTATAAAATGAACAGTCCTTATCCATTGTTTGTCTTCAAGAAATCCTGCAAGAATTTCTCCACTTGTTCATGTGCATTCCTTCAAGAATTCATCCATATTTCCTACCTGAAATCCAAAATGCCTTAAGGAGTTCCTCGAACATTTTTTTTCTTGAATTTTTTCCAGTATTTCATCCAAGTATTACTCCTACAGTTTTACCAAACATTTCTTAAAAAAGTTTCTCAAAAAATTCATATGCAATCTGCAAAAGTTCATCTAAGTCTTTACACTAGTTTATACTACAACATTTTGACAATAATTTCTCCGATTATTCCACAAATTTGTAAAGAGTTTCTGCCCACTGATTTTCCAGAAATTTTGTTAGAAAATCTTGCAGAATACTATCCCTAGATTCGATTAATTGTTTTATAATAATCTTAGCAAATTTTTTGGGAAATCTTCAAAAATTTCTTCAAGAGTTCAGGAGTTATTTCAAAGATCCTTGTTCATTAAGGGTGACTTCAAAACTTACCCATGTTTTGTAAGAGGTTACTATAATTTTTTTTTTTTCAGAAATACCTCACTGATTTATTTTTCAAAAAAATTTCCTCGGCATTTCCCCGAAGACATTCGTTTT
This sequence comes from Aedes aegypti, assembly GCF_002204515.2. Lineage (NCBI taxonomy): Eukaryota > Metazoa > Arthropoda > Insecta > Diptera > Culicidae > Aedes > Aedes aegypti. The sequence continues at coordinate 18,375 of NW_018735772.1, read as the reverse complement.
GACCGTGAATCTTGGAGGATGTCCCAGCAAAATCGATGGATGAATCACTGGATAAAATCATGAAGGAGTTATGACTGTCTTGAAAAAATTCTCGAAGAGTTTTTGGAGGAATTCAGATGATTTCTGAAATATTTTTTAGATACATTACTTTTTTGTTCCAAAATTCAGATTATTAGAGAAGTGTCTGTTCTGATGCTATGAAGAGTCAAAGCCGGGGAGATAGGCTCTTATTAGATTTAATTTTGTTTTCTTGGTTAATGTTTTGGCTTCTTTTCGGTCTCTATTTCATTCCTTTTATATCTCTTTTTTGCAAATGGGTATTCTTATTCCTATTTTTTAGGCACTCAGTCGCTACCAGCCCAACGTAAAGCATTCTTAGTCTAGTGGTAAATGCTGGCATGGAATTGAGGGGTAGAAGCAAAGGAATGTCAGTGATAAAAACCCCAGTTTTGAAGTTTTCTCAGCAATATTCATTCTATAAAAAAATGTATGGGAGTCAAAAAATAGTAGTTTACGAGTCGTAAGTATATCCAACGAGGCTTGCAGCTGTAAAAATCGAGTCTTGCAACGAGTTACGTAACACCTTTTTTGTATTTTTGGTAGAAGTCCACTTAAGGGTATAAGAAATCATATTGGGATGCATTCACCATTATTGGCAGGATAAAAAACAGACTATTTACGATGAGTGTTGCCGCTGGGAGCACTGCTTATATCCTACTATTGACAGCAACCGACACTATTCGAAAGATTGACATGAGATGAAGAGAGAGTTGAAACAATAGAAACCATATTTCTGTAGACGATACAATACTTATATCTAATGTGAATTAGTTCCTACTATTCAACCTATTCAATTTGTTATTCTACCTAAAACTAAAGGATAAATAGTGAGTCACAATATTAAATAGCTTACTTAATCGTAAATTTATATAAACTCATTACTTACAGTGTCTAAAATCTGTTAAAATCATGCCACACAAAATTGTAATTGTGAACTAAAATTGATTGTTGCGACGGAAGGTACGAAAGATGCTGAAATTGTAAGGATGCACCGAAAGTGTAAGAAGCACAAATAGTCCATGAATTGGTCATAAATTAATAAAATCTGCTTTCAGTTTAAAGCTTCGCTAAACAGCAAAATACTGTTGAATCTGTTGCTCAGAACCCGGTGTCCGAATCCTGCTTACCTCATTCCTCCGCCAACAAACTTTAAAACTTTCGTGGTTATGGACTACGTACAGGCTTCGCCGAGTAGTGCATCAGCGGGAGGCTGCGTCATTCATTCGCGCCCCGAATCACCTCGCGATCCTATACCCCGAAGCAAAATTTCTCGAATTGCCCTACGACTGCAGCAACTGGATGAAATGCGCGCCATTGAGCTGCGCCAGATAGAAGCTGAGAAACGGGCGCTGGTCTTGGAGCGTAATGCTATGCATGCAAAATATATACTGCTTCGAGACAAAGCAAGAAAAAACCTGTTCTTCACAATAGAGATGATGTCAACAAAACCATCAACTGACCATAGTTCTGTACGAACCGCTGGCTTACCGATCGCAAAACGGGAGTCAGTGAAACCATTGAAACAATTACAGGCGACATCGGCTACAGTAGCCGATCTATTGCAAATGTCTGCCGGGATTCAGCAGCGGACTCACAGCGCGTTTCCCAAAACCAGAGAGCAATATCTGGAACCGAAATAAACATTTACTACAACCCTCTGCGTCACTTACGCTACTACCAAGCTGCACCAAGGATGAAGATCGTATTGTGATTGTCGAAGTGAAACCAGATACGAAATACTGGATTGGCAGAAATGGAAGGCAACATTTCTCATCGATCGTATCGAATCATCGACCAGCGAGCACCAATCGTCGCAATGCTGAGCAATTATCTGCGCAAGGTCCATATGGAATGGACTACCTCGCACAACTTGTCCGACAAATATCAAACGACAATCTGCCGTAGTGGAGGATGTATAGTTACTCAGGCGCCTTTAATGTGGCTTACGTGAACGCGTAGAATCGTCTATAATGAGTGCGCAGAAGACATCCCAGCTCATTAAGGGAGAGAAGACGAGTACGATATGGGAAACAGCGAGAGCAACTGTGTTCGTATTCTTTTGGATCCGGACACTGGCCAGATGACTGAGACTTTCCGAGTAACCATTGTCACAAAATGGAAAATGAAATGCGTCAGTTTTACGATATATTGTTCGACCAAACTTGACGGACAAGCTACACGTAAGTGCAATATGTTTTCATGCTCCTTAGTTAGTTATCAGAACTCGGCGGTAAATTTCGAAATAACGATCAGCAACAAAGTAATGTTGAAGGAAGTTAAACTTCAAGTTTCCAAATTGTGTGATATCGCTCAGAATCCCATCGTTATTCCTCAGTCGATTATCGACATTGTGTTGTACGTTTTGAACCACAACATAAATGAAAAACTGCAATCGCAAACTAAGTTATTTTGCAACTTGATGTGCCTATTGCCGGTCTATCAACGTTTCGGATTCTATCAACTATCAACACTGAAGTCATATAGTATCAAGATTCAAATAACATGTAATGTTATCTTCGGGAGGTTTCCTTTGTGTGTTCGTAAAAACCTCTCTGTAGCGGACCAGTACGTATCACCATTGAAGTTGCGAAACCAGATGGATCAGCCTTGCTATCGTAACTGGGACCACAACCAACAACAATTCTTTAGGAGTTTCGCACAAAAAGCGGATTGTTCGAAATCGTCCCTCAAAAAACGAACACATTTGCGAATGCGTGATCATGGTGAACGAGTATCGTTTCATGACTACGAGTGGAAGTTCATCTTCCAAAAGAGATTGGAGAATCGAAGGGAGCATTTGCGGACCGACAAGAAACGAAGTTGGTTAACGATCGATAAGGTTCACCTCAAAGTGAACAACACTCCTTCTCTGGTTGTCGTCTCGCCAATAACAATTCAACAAAAGGAGCAGCGGAAATATGTTTTGCCTCAAATTTGCCCGCAACATCAATCACCGTAGCTACTCAAATCGCAACACTATAATGCCCGAAGCCAAATTGGACATGTGGCGCGAAGTCTTTTTGTTGGACCATGAAACCGATCGAAAGAAAAGACACGAATTTGGTAAGTTCATCAAATCTAGCGCACGCATTTCATGCGCGTAAATCAGCGATGACCATGGCGAATTTGTCATCCATCCCAATGCGTTCTGAAGATGTTGTTTTATGGATACTAGTGGGTGTACAAATTGGGTTTAACATTAGTGAAGAAGTTAGTAGCACAACTCTGAACTCGAAATGGGCTAGGGAACTATTACGCTTACTTTCCCGTGTGTCGCGTTCAAATGAATCAGGGGTGGCGACGAAAGGAATTGCAAAATGAAGCCCGAAAGCTTGAGCAACATCCACGGGTTGGCTTTGATGAATTTTACGACTTTCATCAACGTTACTGGCCTCAAGAGTTACAGAAAATTGAAACGAAACGAAATTGAAATCCTATTCCGGTAGCGTAATAGAGATAATCGTAGGGTTCGTTCTAATAAAGACAAGCTAATTGAGAAGTGTCCGATGCTGAGCCTGAAATCATTATTCAGTATGAAATTTGTACTAAATTTGTAATTGTAGGTCGAAGAGATGGTTAGCGAATGTTAAAATTAATACAGTTTAGTCAGAACAGTAAGAAAGCCATTGATTGCGGCAACTTTGAAAATAGTAATCGAAAATTGTAATGAAGAATGGTAAAACTGGTCCGGTGGCCAGTCTTACGGGGGGGAGTATGTTGCCGCTGGGAGCACTGCTTATATCCTACTATTGACAGCAACCGACACTATTCAAAGATTGACATGAGATGAAGAGAGAGTTGAAACAATAGAAACCATATTTCTGTAGACGATACAATACTTATATCTAATGTGAATTAGTTCCTACTATTCAACCTATTCAATTTGTTATTCTACCTAAAACTAAAGGATAAATAGTGAGTCACAATATTAAATAGCTACTTAATCGTAAATTTATATAAACTCATTACTTACAGTGTCTAAAATCTGTTTAAAATCATGCCACAACAAAATTGTAATTGTGAACTAAAATTGATTGTTGCGACGGAAGGTACGAAAGATGCTGAAATTGTAAGGATGCACCGAAAGTGTAAGAAGCACAAATAGTCAATGAATTGGTCATAAATTAATAAAATCTGCTTTCAGTTTAAAGCTTCGCTAAACAGCAAAATACCTGTTGAATCTGTTGCTCAGAACCCGGTGTCCGAATCCTGCTTACCTCATTCCTCCGCCAACATGTACTATAAGCATATATTGTCAATGCTTACAATACAGTGAATTGTTATTTTACATTCGAATTATGCAGACCATATTTACACGAACGCCATCAAATGTTTGCTAATTTGATGGTGTTAGTGTAGATTTTGTCTGCACAATTCAAATGTAAAATAACAATACACTGACCATTGACCATATCATATCCTTATAATACAAACCATACAGCAAATAGTTTTTCCTACATTCTCGGATATTACACTTCAGGATCATTTTAAGATATGATCAATCGATTGGATTCCGCTCAAAAACGCAATCCAACGCTAAACGGTGTAATTTCCTATTGAAATGTACACCCATCAAGCAGCAACCGGTGCGCTATTATATAAAACAAACCACCAAGTTGTACAACATTCACACCCGTCGCGTCTTCTTCAATCATATCTCCAGGGCAAAACTTCGTAACGCTGGTTCAGGTATAGCAGAAAAAAAAACGTAAATAGCGATGATACCACGCGACCGATTACCAGACAACAAAAAAACATCATTCATACCATTTTTTGCCGCAGACTTCGATGGCTGCCCCCCTTCCTAAAACTCAACGTGGCGATAATAATTTTCCTAGAAAAACTGGTCAAGCACCATCTCCGAAAAACCATTAGAATATTTTATCCAGTGAAATCAACCACACCGCTTTTGCTTCGATTGGCCCGCGCTCCTGTATCGGTAACCATAACCCCTGCTCGCCTAACACTGTTGATGGAACTGTTTCCAATATGATCATCCGAAGAAAAAGAAAGCAAAGACAGCTGACGGAAGATTCACACCGTGGTGATAACGATTTCATTCACAAAATCTTCCCTCCGAATCGCGAGATTCGAGCATCAGGAAATCAGAGGTGCCACCGGAGGACCGGAGGCGTCCACCATCCAAGTAGCAATCGCCGTTGGTCGTGGTGATGATTTAAATTTTCCTGTCACTGCACGTCTCTCGATTCGCTTTTTTGCATGACACAACCGGCGAGAAAAGAAATGTGAATGTCCGCTTCTTCTCCGCAGTGACCATGCTTCAAAAAACGTAACCTAACCTAACCTCTCCATGGATTGCTGCTGCTGCTTCGCAGCGCTGGAACAACCCGAAGTCGTTGGAAAGCGATTAAAAATAATAAAAGAGAGGAAAAAAGTTTTTGTCTTTGCGTGCGAGGGAGAGGAGGAGGAGTAACAATGGGCACGAGGGGTAAGCCGATGTAACGAAATCTGGACGGTGTGGTGGTGGTAGTGGTGGAATGTTAGGTGGTGAGACAAGTTTTTTGTATTTTTTTTTCGTTGTTTCGTTCGTAATAGGTAATGGGCACTGGTTGGTAGCTTGTTATAGACCAAGGGACGCTTGTTTGCGTTTCTTGTTTTAGAATTCGACTTCTTGGGACTTGGCTAATGGCCAGAGGAGACAACCGTTTGTGGGATACACTAATTGAGCTAATTCGCATTATGCGTGAATTCAGAAAAGGAAGGCTAATTTTGCGTAAATACGGATCAGGCTTGGAGAGCTTGAAAAAGCGAGAATCGACAGATGACTAGAGATATCGTGCGACGGTAATTAAGTTTCGAGCGAACAGACAAGAGCAGCTGATTGGGTCCATTTTTCATGTTTTGATTCTTAGAATAGAGTAATTTGCTGAAAACCGGTTCTTAACAAACAAAATTGGCAAATGTCCAAAGCAAATAACTTTTCAGAGGAGCATGTTTAGAAAAACGGGCAGCTTTCAATGTTAACAACTCACTCACAAATTGAGAGGCAGTGCAGTTTAGACGGATTTAAGAACTTTCTTCTTTTGGCGATGTCTCGGTTTTGACCCTAATAGCAGAGCTGCCAGACGATTTTACGGAAAATGCAGTTGGATTTGTATATCTAGCAACCGCAGTACGGACTCAGTGTTGCCAACTTGACTTTTCACAAAGTCAAATCCACACCTTTTGTCCCTTATGTTTTATTCTTAAGTCTTTCGTCTTTTTGTCATCAATTTTCAGTCTTTTTAACGTTTCGACTTATTGTCATAGATTCCCTTCGACAAAACTAATAATTATCGATTACTTTTTCAAATCGTCTTAAGTAACTTCCATACTGTTTCAAGAAAATTAATTGAGAAAAAATCCAAACCTTTGTTCTAAAACCGTTTCAAAATAAAATATCAAATTTTTAACAATTTTCTCGCCGTGTAAATTGCTAAAATTTTGCATGCAATCAGATAGCGTTTAGAATTAAGTGGTTTTCTATTATTTTCCCACAAAAATTTGATGACAAAATGATATGTCGTTTCATCCCACTGCTTACAACGTTTTTGTACCCGGTGTAAGATAGACTCAAGTAGTGTTTTTTTTTTAATTCGTGGTTAAGTCACTTTGTCTCTTCACATCACAGAGCGGTGAAAGTAGTGGTTAGGTTTCGAAAGTTTGAAAATCTGGTTTAGGTCGTTTTGTAAAACCTGAAATTAATCGTTTCAAAAAGTAAAAACGATTATGTTCTGACTGGAAGTGTAGGAACAGCCAGAAGTCAGAAACAAGGATGTTTAAGGCTAAGTAGCCCGACATTGTTTGAGTAGCCATTTTAACATTGCAGCTCACAATTTCCAAGTAATAATAAAAGTCAGTCCTCATGATTGATATTGATATGGAAAAGAATAACTGTATGCGCTTACATGTAGAAAGTATGCTGATTAGAGTGGTTCAAAAAATCGTTTTTGCTCCACACCGCTAATTCGATTCTAGATCAAATTCTAAGTGTCCTCCAAAATTTGAGCTCATTTGGATGAAAACTGAGACTGCACAAGCCCTTTAAAGTTTATATGGGAATTACTATGAGAAAAGCAACCAATTCATTCAATCGGTCATAGTAATTGCCCATGTGTTCTTGGAGATTAGAACAACGTTTGATACTGTGAGATACAATAACACAGCGTAACAAAAATGACATTTTTGCGTGTCTCAAGGATCAAATTATGTGTCTCTAGTAGATTTGGGGTTGCTGAATCTGGTGCCATTCTCAGAAATGTTCCAGCACGTCACAATTTTTAGCTACAGGTCGCCAAAGTTGTATAAAACACAGGTTTTATTAATGTTTACATGAAATTTAAAGTACAATTTATCATACTTTTTTGTAATCTAATCCACCAAACATGCAAAATAGAACTTGAACTTTCATTTCAGACATAATTTGATTGAAATTGCGCGATTAAATTTCGATTAAACTGATTTTTTCAACATGCTTGCAGTCTCCATACAAAATTCTTCGTTTCCTCTATATGGCAAAATACAACAATTCTCTAAACCATAAAAAAAAACTTTTCCGTATCGAAAGTAATACAAACTTTGATGATAAGTATTGTTATACACATAAAGTTTGAATTCTGTGGCAAATTAAGCCAATATATTACCTTACAAGCTGGCAAACTTGCATGCAAGTTGGCTGAAATAGTCATTTTTTGCATTTTCAACAGTCAATATCTCACAAAACAAGACGTGCTATGATATTTCTGAAAACGGGCAATGGATTCAGCAACCCTTAATTAAGTGAAAAGCGGTATTTTGGTGCTGGAGACAAAAACGTGTTCCGCAGTGTAATCAGCTAAAATTTATCTTCTCCAAGTCAAAGTCAAACTTGAGTCCAACAAACGATATCTAAACTGGCCTTCATTAAAACTAATACTGGATTTCACCTAAGTAAAAGCAGGCTACAATGAAGGTCAAAGCCTTGATAAAAAATTTGGTTTTATTGACCAATTTTTAAGTCAATTATAGCAATACAACAAAACCTGAAATGTTACTTCCCAAATAAACAATTTTATTTTCACGGATTACTTCCAGGGTGCTATAAATAAACGCACATAAAACCACGGTAAAGGTACTTTTGCCTTCATTGCATCACTCAAAACCTCTTGTAGACTATAACGTGACTAGTTGGCAGTTTGGGTGTGCTATTACGAAGAATATACGCAAAAACAATGAACACATGTAACTGTCATAAAACATTAATAAATCCACACGAATGCCAAATTGCTGTGGAATTGTTACTTGGGTTGAGAAACCCACCCTCAGCAATGATGATTTAGAATATGTTCGTACTCAGAAGTTTATGCTTCTCAGCTTAGTGTTCTTATGAGCACTTCCACAGTTATTAACAGAGAGTTTTATTTGCCAAAGTTGCCATTTTCGCACTCGTACATCGTGTGGCAGATACGATGATACTTCATGCCCAGGGAAGTCAAGGAAATTTCCATTACGAAAAGATCGGTCGGTCAAGGAATCGAACCCAGACATCTTCAGCATGGCTTTGCTTTGCAGCCGCGGACTCTAACCACTCGGCTAAAGACCAAAAGCTCCTTTATGATTCTCAAGCTTTATCGCAATTTTGTATTAGAAGTTAAATATGATTGTGCCGTTTTTACGAACCACCAAATGAATTCTTTTTGATCATCTTTCGTCTCAACTTTGACCAAATTGCAACGTGTTCAAGTCCAAACCATTCCAACAAAGCCCTTAAATGACCAATTACCCTCATAATTTCAGAGGGTACTTAATTCTAACATTCCCATAGAACGGCGCTGCCACCAGAGTGCAACCACGATCACGAGAGGAAGGCCGCCGCCATCGGGTAATTGAAGCTAATTAAGAATCTCTCACATTCGCTTTCGAAATTTCGGTTCACATGAGCCTCACCACCACAGCGCTTCGCTTCAACCCGCGATCGTCCATCAGTACTGACGGACCACTTTGCGACAACTACATTCTCTGGGCCCCCGTTCTGCGGTTGATGGAAACCTAGGAAAACAAGTCCGGCAGGTATGTCGAGAAAAGAGGGCCCAACAGCACATTCCTCAGACCAGAGGAGGCCCTTGTTGTTGCAAAAGAGGGTCAAAAAGTTGTGCCTGGCATTAATTTTCCCTCGCCACTATCCGACCTTACATACTTGGCCTGCCTAATCTAATTCCCTTGCCGTCCGTAGGGAAGTTTTAATAGTGTATCTCGTGTAACTTTTGAATAGGGCGTATGAGTTCGTCATTCGTCCTTTTCAAAAAGTACTTTCCAAAATTACGAAAGCTCCGTTCTAAAGACGATTTCAGAGTAAGAGTGGCGGAAGATTAATCTGTTTATCCTTCGGTAAAATTTTACCTAGCATCGGTAAAGTTTTGGCCGATATATCGCCAAACTCCGAAAAACACAAATCTGTTTCAGGCTTTCGTCGAATATAGATATCTGCGATGCGGTGAAAAACTTTTGACGAATTTCGGTGTGGAAAAATACCGAATCCTTCGTAATCAAAAGAGGTTATTTAGCAGAATAGAAGGTACACCATGCTGCATCGTACGAAGGAAACAAAGCCGGAAGCAAACAACCTTCAATGTCCGTCCCGCTGCTGCAAGCGTTCCCTTTCCTTGGGTGATGTGAGTGAGGGTATTTATCAGGCAGCAGTCACCAGAAGTCTCTTCTGGGAAACGGCCAAGCCGGCGCAAAAGAAGAGGACAACACACACATACACATACCTACATACACTCGGTGCCTTGCACTGAACGATATATCATGTCGAAGGGAAAGGATTCATTTATAATGCAAATTATGATTTACGAGTTCGGGATAGGCAGAGTGTTTTGGGGTGAGCAGGGGCTACCGGAAGGGAGAAGGGGGATACACCATGTGATAATAAATTAAAATTTAAGAAGCAAGGCGAAACCGAAAACATTCGTTAAGTTTCGTTGTTGCTCTAAAAACATCAACAAAGTAGGCTACTGAAACCGGTTCTTGGATTGGATAACTCCAGGGATCATAGATCATCAACTGCGGTTGAGCCAAAGACGAAATAATGCCATAGGTAGCCGGGCTCATAATGAGGATTTGGTCCCTTGGTACTACACTCGGTAACCAGTGAATCAATTGTCAACCAATACGCAGCAACCAGGACATTGTCCTCTTCTATTTTAATTGCAACAGTCTTATTTCGCAACAACAGTAAAACACAACCTGAACTGAATATGACAATGATCAACCAAGGGAGATAAGCATAAACATGAGCATAGATGACCGTACAATTCGTAGTTGCTACTCCATGATTGACCAGAACAATCAAAATTACACAAGCAACCAACAGATGGAGCATGGGAAAATCTTACCATCCTCAGTGTACACTATTGAGGGTCTGAAAAATGGCGAAGTCAATAATGGCGCCGGCCACGTCGTCACGGTCATCGGGGAAGAGAAGGAATGTCAGTGTGACGTCCGTTGTTCTAGAGACCGAGATCACCTCTGCATCTCCACGGTTATCACGGGAAGGATTTGGTGTTAGTGGGAAGGGATGTAAAGTTCACCAATGTCCAGGATTCACCTTGGTAAGTGATGCGATACATGCAACCTTAATTGAAATACATCATTTTTTTATTCTAATGTATGTTGACAAGTATATTGACACCTCTGGTGACAAAAACTTTCAAAGATTTTTATACATCAGCCATTCCATGAAAAACCGATCTAGTGGGTCTCCGAATTCCGTGTAAATTTGCTATTTTGTTCCTTATCCGAAATAAGGATACACGTATTTTTGGATTTTTTGATTAGGGTGACCATTTCCGAAATAGGGTGACCAGAAAAATCGCGATTTTGCAAAATTTTTATTTAAAAAAAATTATAACTTTTGAACCGTTCGACCGATTTTCAATCTTTTTGGACGAAATGAAGGCTAAAGATTTTGACTTTTCGGGAAAAATATAAAATTTCACAAAAATTGTGTTTTTTACATGAAAAAACTCAATAGTTTCCGTCTTTTCGTGTTTTGAAGGCCTCGGGACCAAAGGGGCTATTGCTGCTCTCATTTTTTCTTAAAAGTTCAGAAAATTTTACGTAAACTGTCAAATTTTCAGCAATGTATGTTTTTTTAGTTTTTGAGATATATTTTTTTGGCATAGCATAGCATAGCATAGCATAGACTGACTGTACTTGTCAATGGTTGCTACTCCGTGATTGATCGGAACTGGTAAGAATTGCACTACGATCCAAATGAATAAGGGATGAGATTTTTATACATACAAAAATAAGCAAAAGAAATGTGAATGTTTTATTTATTATGGAAATCATGAGTTTATGTTAATGCCGACACATGTAGCGACGAACTATTCAAAGTGTTTTGATAAATTGAATGATATAAAAAAGATTCATAAAATGAATAAATAATTAAAAAAAAAACTTCAATATAAAAATGTCACAATTTTAATAAAAAAAACATGAAACGAACTCACCAATTGATGGACTGAAGCTGGATACTTTGAAACTTGTCGTATGTTGATATTTTCGTGCAAAATGATCGGCCAACGCGCAAACGGACCAAAATGCCACTTCCCAAAACCATACTAGGAAAACAACGAACGTTTCCATGGGAATAGCCAAAACGCACTGCAAAAAGGTTCTCTTCGTTCAACTCTTCATCTTGTCCCAGATTCTTCTGTAAAAATTTGTTAAATTCCTGCTAAATCCCATAGTAAAACTTTTTCACTTCATTTTTTTTTGATGAATTGCTAGCCAGGGTATGCAAAGTTTTTAGCCGCATGCGAAAAGGAAGCAACAAATAGGCATGACAAAGATCTGAACGAGTATTTACGAATTCCATGTCAAATCGGTCAGTCACAGAAGTCGACCATCTTCGATTAGCAGTAAATTTTGCACACGCACATGGTATGATACAATAAAAGGGCCTATAAATTTTTGCATGCAACTTATTTGAAAATTGTAACTCTTAAACTGTTGATTTTAGAGAAAAATGTTCTATGAAGAAGTTGTAGTGAATTGTTTGGCCTACAAGAAAACATATTTTATGGTTTTTCATGAAAAATTCAAAAAATAAAACTTAAATTTAAAATTACACAAAAACCCCATTTTTAATATTTTGTAATCGCGAATAACTAGAGAAAATGGCCTATTCCATGAACGTGTTAACAACATAATAAGCTGATTTCGCTGTTGAAAAGTAATTTCGTGGCCTATCTTGATACATGGGAAATTTCTGCAAAGAATGGATCAAGAAAGCGCTTCTTTCTGATCGCAGTACGCAGTTTAAAAGATATGTCAAATGGGAAACACCGTAGACAATTTTTGCAAGGAATCGGCGAGAAATTTCTTTATCGATTCCTTTTCTATCAAATCAGGCTATTGAAAAAAATATTGGAAATTCTTATTTAATTTCCACGAAAAATAAAAATGTTTATCAAATGATGTGAAACTGCTTTTAATCATTAAAATCAGATAAAAAAAAAAACAATCTATTCGATCTTAAGGAAAACTAGCATTTTTTCAGATTTTGGAACATCAAGCGACGTATCCAGAATATTCTCTGGAAAGCGTTTTTATTTTTTCCAAGAATGATATCTGGTGAATCAGGGCTACTAACGACTGATCGTATTAAAAATGAGAAACTTGAAAGTCCTCTTGTTTGAAAAGAAAAATGAGCCATAACGAGTAATGAATTTCGAATACGAAAAGAAACCTAACAGGAACCACGACATGAGAGTACGATTCCTTAGTTGAACAGACATTTTATAGGACTAAGTCTTTTTTGGGATTCCTCGTGACATTACAAGTATTTCTGTTCGTTTTACTGTAGATTCCATTCACATATTATTGCGAAGATCTCTTCAGGAGTTTATTTTGAGATTTTCACGAACTTTCTAAGTAATCCTTCCAAGAAATCCGTTTTAAATACCTCCAAAAATCCATTCTGGAATTTTTCACAGAAGTTACTACAGAAGGAAATTCCATCAAGAATCCCTCTAAAGATCGTTTCAGACATTTTCAATTATGTTACAAATATTCCATTGATTTTCCCTACGACTTCCTCTAACATTTTCTTTTAAAACACCTTCAGGAATTCAAGACTCCTTCGGGATTTTTTTTAATTACCTAATTTTTATCTATGAATGATAGGAGCTATAACTGTAATAATTGCTGAAATGGAACCTTCAATAAATTTTGAAGAATACATGGAAATTTGCAAATGTTACTTGAAATTTTGTTAAGGAAATGCTGCTGTTAAACAACAATAATATTTTGATGAAATGCTGAGGTAAAGAAAAGCCGTGAGGAAATTCTGGATGAACCTAATAAGAATTCCCAGCACAAATTTATCAAGGAATTCTTGGAAAAGTTTATAATAGATTTCATCGAACAAGGAAGGATTTTCGGAGCAATTTCCGATATTAATCGTGGATGAATGTTGAAAACTAACCTTAATGAAATGCCTAGAATAGGCGTAGGAATATTGTTGTAGTTTCTTGGAAAATGTCGATCTTCTAGAAGTAACAACTGGAGCAATCAGTGAAATGATAAGTGCAAAAACATTTGGGGGAAATCCTGGGATAATCGCTATGATTTTTTCGGGGTAGTCTCTGTGAAAATTACTGCGGGCTTTTATATATCTCTGAAATATTTTTTTTAGACCAAATTCTGAAGAAATTCTTCGAAGCATCCATTGAAAAATCGGTGGTAGCATCCCTGGAAGTATTCCAGAAGAAATTACTAAAATTGCTGAAGCATTCCTCGGAATCTGAGAAAAATATTATTAAGAATTTGTGAAAAATTCGCGGAACTGTCTCTGGAGGTTTCTCTTGAGTCTAGAATTTTGCAGCTGGATTTACTACAAGCAGATTAATTAATTAATTAATTAATAAAGATTTGCATTGAAATAGCGACCAACTCTAAAAAATGTACTATTTTTGTACCTTTTGTATTTTCTGCTCTCTTCCTACAAATTTAATTATTTTTGTATAATAGACAAAAAAAACAAAATTAGAATGTTTTAACTTATGTTTATATGCTCATGGACAACACCTAACTGTGTACTTACCTTTAGCAACATACAGTGTAAGCTCTGCTTCCTTGTCTAAATATGTTTTATGCTGAATAATAAAAACCGTTAAAAGGACTAAACATGTCAAATAGCGCTTTGATAGCGGCGCAGCCGAAAGTTTTTGATTGGAAAGATTTTGTGTCATAAAACCGACAGATTCTACTATGTACTACTACTTTCAAATAAGGAGTTGTGTTTTGATCCGTTGAATCTGTTGCATGCTCCTTTGTGGGCGAGCGACGGAATTCGATTGTGTCCGGTTTGCATAGTAAGCGCACTATCGGTATCGATCATCCGTGTTCACGTATTCATTGGAATTATATCTTTATCGTTTTACCAAAACGAATCCTTCCCCATATCCAAACTCCAAGTGTTTTCTTGTGGAAGTGCAGAGGACTCCTCGGTTTCCATAAAGCAAGTAACACGTCAACATTTCCCTCCCATTCCCAGATTGACCTGCATTCGAACGCAGCCGCGCGGTATTGTTTGTTTGTTATAATAATGAGAGCACCAGTACTTACACATTGAAGATGCTACTGATCGAGTAGCATCTGTTGGTTCCCTGTGTAAGTACAGCTGTTCTTGCAATAACGGAGTAGCACTGCGGGCGGTCAATCATGCTCATGCTCATGCTCTGTTACTACTGCTTTCGAATAAATTCCCTTAGTGTGCAAAATTCCTGAGAATTCCGGTTTTTTTTTAGGTTGAATAAAATTCCTGGTAAATTACAGGTTTCCAGGTTTTTCCAGGAGTAGAACCCTGAATACGTGATGAACTCCAGCAAAAAGTCTGAGTAAGCTTCTGGACCCAAGAAACGTTTTTGGCGTATTTTGTTGCTAAATTTATGAAAGTATTTAAATATGGAGCCTGGATAAAATTTTTGGTTACTCCCTGAAACAGAATCTCAGAAGAAATTTTTCTAGGAATATTTGGAGTAATGAATGTATTTATGACTGGTCGTCAATAGCCCTAAATGTTTGTCTTAAAGAATCCATGGAAATATCTGCAGAAATCTTCGGATGCGACTGCTGCAGTAGTCTGGGTGCACTACCCTCGACGAAATACTGCAAAGTTCATAGATAAATGTCTAAGAAATTCTTGGAAAGAACCTCATGAAGAGAATCTGAACGAATTTATTGAGACATTGATAAAGCAATTTCTGCAGGAATTCCTGCATGATCTCTTGGAGTAATTACTGAAAGAATCGGCTGAAAAAAAATCCTAGAATGGTTTTTGGAGGATTCATAGAAACGATCCTGAAGAAATATCTGGAGCTATTCCTGGGAGAATCAGGGAGGAATCTTGGATGAAACTCATGCGTAAATAGCTTGAAGATTTACTGTAAATCAGCGTAGAAACTCCTGAAAGGTTTTTAGGAATGTCTTGAGAAATGCAATTGAGGATCAGTGAAATTATTACCAGCAGTGTTGTCAGAAACTCAAATTCACATGACTCACGACTGAAATTTTTCATGCGTGAGTTGTCAATCACGCAACTCAGTAGTCCAAAATCATGGATGAGTTGGCCCCAAACACAATGTGAACGGCAGCACGGTACAACGGCAAACGGCAAGCCATCTTGATCTATACTTACTTGTCAAGTCCACGTTGAATCTATTTAATCTACATTGATCAAAACGATTCTATGACACTACCCCGAACCCACTACCCCGAAAGCCATTACCCCGAATGGGTCATTACCCCGAATGCCACTACCCCGAACGGCCATTACCCCGAAAGCCATTACCCCGAATGGGTCATTACCGAACGCCAACTACCCGATGGGTCAACTACCGAACGCCATTACCCGAATGCATAACATTTTGAGATTTAATTCTAGTTAGAGAGTGGGGAGATAATAGTACGATTCCTTATGAGTATATTACGAGTTTGGTTCACAATATAATTTTCAAATATAAGAAGATGAAAAAGCAGTTAGAGATTACACAGCCGCATTGAAATGCTCTGAAGAACAGGCTATTTGAAAAGAGGGTGAATTTATTATAAAAAGAATAACTATAATATGCACAAAATAAGGGATGTTGTATAGTCTCTTATTGGACGTCGGTACCCACTTCCTTTACTTCATTGTTTAGCTGTCAGGCTACTAGCATTGAGATCTTCTTGAAGATTTTTAATTGAAATCACCCTGATATAGTCGCTGCAAGTGTTGTTCTATGGAGCCCACTTAGAGATCAACCTGATAGACAACCGTTCCGCTATGGTAAGGAAACGTTAATACATTTGTGTATGTTAGAAAAAACGGCGACCTCTGAGTGCCGCTACAGTAAAACTTTTTGTGAATCATTTATTTAAATTTCGATGAGGTAACCATATTTTTTTTTATTCAAGAATGAAGAAATGATGATGACAGAAAAGTGGTTGGCAAATCCATAACACACTTGTCTGTTTTAATGTAAGAAGATAAAAAAGGGGAAAACTTCTGAATTAGAATTTAAAGTAGGTCCATTTAAGTGAATGCTTTCAGGATACATTCCTTAAAAAACTGTTCTATATGGAAATATTAGTGACTAGCTTATTCAACGACAACTTGAAAGACAGTCTATTAAGAAGAAGGGCAAATTTCTAGTGAAATTTTTGCAGCTATGACGTGAGATGCACTGTAAAACGTGATGCTATGGTACAACCAATATTCATAAGAAAAGAAATATTTATTTAAAAACAAAATTGAAATTTGAACACATCAAGAAATCCAAATACCGGTGATCGCGCAGCTGTTCACAAAAGACCATATTGAGGTTTATGGGTTCGAATCTCCGGTGTCAGATCTTATACATCTGAACATTTCCTTGACGTCCCTGGGCATAGCGGCACATGTAACAGAATGGGTAAATTGACAAGGACAGCTCTCAGTCAATAGAAGGTAATTTCATTAAACCTGTTCAAAAATTTCGTAACGCTGAAGGGAACAAAAAAAAGGTGTGGGTGGTTGTCTTCAAAAGTTACAGCCATACACAATATGTAGAATTTCCGTAAAAAATTGGTACGTCAAAATGGAAATTCTTGTGGTTATGGAATTTGTAAATGAACCCTTGAACTGCGAAAAGTGCCACTGAGCTGATAATAGGCACTGTCTCAGAAAAAATGAGAAAGAAGATAGTTGCCAAACAAGATATTTCGAAGGAATAGCTGAATATTAAAAGAAGAAAATATATGAATGAACATTTTACCAACGAATTTAGCACGCCAGTTATTATAGTTATTACAGAGAATTTTTCGCCGTAAAACAATGACTGCACTGTATCTCATTGGGGTTGGCTCATTCGGGTAGTGCGTCGGGGTAAGACCATTCGGGGTGATGGCTTTCGGGTAGTGACCCATTCGGGTAGTGGCGTTCGGGGTAGTGGCATTCGGGGTAATGCGTTCGGTAATGGGATGGAGCCTTTTGAGACATATTCTAGTTAGAGACTGGAGATAATTGTACGATTCCTTTTGAGTATTTCACGAGTTTGGTCTCAAAAATGTATTTTTCAAATATTAGAAGATAAAAAAGCGCTAGTTGTTCAGCAAAATATTTTTTATACTCTAAGTTTGTCCTCTAATTTAGGAAGATACACACAGCCACATTGCAATGCTCTGAAGAAGCCTATTTCGGGCATTAAGATAGATCTTCTTAAAGATTTGTTCGTAACGATGGTAATGGAAGTTCATCCTGAGATAGTCCTGCAACAAACAATAAGTTGTTCTATGGAACCGCCTAAAACCAACCTAATAGACACCGCTCGTCATCGCCTCTGATTGACCTACAGAAGAACTTTTGTTATTTGTTGTTATAATAATTTGAATTTCTGTAGATAAACAAAAAAATATTTTTTGAATCAAGATAATGAAAAATGATGAAATGGCAGAAAGTGGTAGTAAATCCATAAGAGACCGTCTGGTTTTAATACAAGACAGATAAAGAAAGGGATAATTTCCGATTAGAATCATAGAGGAATCAATTTTAGTTTGAATGCCTTCAAATTGATATTCGCTTTAAAAAGCTGTTCTATATGGAAATATTAGTGACTAGCTATCCAACAAAAACCGTGAAAAGGAAGCATCCTATTTAAAAAAAAGGCAAATTCTGTGAATGTTTGCAAGCTATACGTGAATAGATCCTGTAACAACGTGATGCTATGACACAACTATTTCATAAGAAAGAAAAAATAATTTGTCTAAAAACAAATTGAAAATATGAAAACATCTCAAAACAGTTCAATC
>NW_018735771.1:0-16040 GCF_002204515.2 Aedes aegypti | reverse complement strand
AAAAGAGAAAGAGATTATTTTTTCCCTTTCTCAGTTAGGGGGAGAGCATGTTTTCCCATTTCTCAGTTCGGGGAAGAGCATTTCCAGACAGCTCTTCGTTGTCTCTTTGTAGCTCTTTGCCAAAGGGCAAAGAGGAAAGCGAAATCATCCTCTTGCGTTGACGGAGAAACCAACCTCAGTTCATCATCACAAAGCAATGATGATGTGTTTGCAGAGCCTCGCAGTAAGCTAGAGCTGTCAAAATGGAGGAAGATGTGCGTTTGGATAGAGCCAACGTTTCTCTCCACTCTCTCAGCCACGGATTATTCAACCAACAGCGAATGCTGATTCATAATTGTTGTGAGCGTACGAGGTCGCTTCATCTATCAGATCAAGATGAGCAGAACAAAGCCTGGTTGTAAGAAATAACACCACAATCGAGTCAAGCTTACCATTCCAATGCAGCGTATTTTCAACCGAAGCAGCCGCGTTGCACACCGCTGTTTGCACAGCTACCAACACTCCAACCATTATGCTATCGGACTCCGCAAGTTGCATAGCTGCCCTGGACAAAGGAAAATCCAAACACCCTTTTATACAGGCAACCGAGCAAGACATTTTCCAGAAAGACATTACTTTTTGCTGGATTCCCGGACATTCCGGAATTCAAGGAAACGAAAGGGCTGATCGAGCTGCTTATCAAGGAAGAACTCACACCTACCAATACAGTGCCCTATTCCAGCCTCCGATATCATCAACTGGGTTCACCAACTTTTCCAAGAAAGTTTTCAGACTATTTGGGAATCTCACCGCCCAACATTCCTGAAGCGTTGTAAAAGTTCTTTCAACAAATGGACCGACAGAGAAATCGACGTGAACAGAAACACTAACCAGATGTAGAATTGGCCACACTAGGTTAACTAAAGAGCCTACATGATAGAATATTTCCAAAAATTGTACTTGCCATACTGAACTCCTGTTGAACATATTCTACTTAACTGTATCAAATATGATAATATTCGTGAAGAATTACGAATCAATAGCGATGTAAAAATAGCTCTAGGGAATGATAAGCACGAAGGCTAAAGTTTTGAAGTACCTTAAGATATGTAATCTATATGATAAAATTTGAATCCTTTATCTAAGAAGCGAATGAACAAGGCTGTTTAAAACCCTTATATAAACAAAAAAAAATCTTAATAATAGAAATGATTGTTTCGACTTCCAAACAAATCACGTTTACTTTTGTAACTAATCCCTTTGGATTTGAATTGAATTGGTGTGTCCTCAATGAGACGTGTTATTTGCCCATCGAAGCCAAATCATTAGCACACTCAAGCGTGTGCTAGAATAAGGGCGTAAGTCGCATGATCGATTTCTCTTCATCGATCCTCTCTTCTGTGTATAAAGTTGACAAGAAGCGGGTTTGTTAGCATTTTTTCACTTCAGGGCGCTAGGCTGCGATGCAATCTTGCGTACCTAGGTGAAAAAATGCTGACAAACCCGTATCTTGTCAACTTTATACACAAGAAGAGCGGATCGATGAAGAGAAATCGATCATGCGACTTACGCCCTTATTCTAGCACACGCTTGAACTGGCACAAGTCAATTTATAAGAAACACACCAGAGAAAAGATATAAATGTTCATCGTAAAAACCAGAATTTATCGTCCGATGT
The DNA here is from genome assembly GCF_002204515.2 of Aedes aegypti. Classification (NCBI taxonomy): domain Eukaryota; kingdom Metazoa; phylum Arthropoda; class Insecta; order Diptera; family Culicidae; genus Aedes; species Aedes aegypti. Next base: position 14,383 of record NW_018735771.1, on the reverse strand, counting down.
GCAATAAAATTTTACTTCATATGACACTGAACGGTTTAAAAATTTCTCTTAGCCCGATACACGATTGTAATCCCCCGTGCAATAAAACGAGAGTCCTACAAGAATGACAACATTTATCTTTCCCCAAATATACGCAACCTACATTGCAAGTGCATCGCACAGTGTGCCAGTCTACATTATTGGCTATCAGCGACCACACAAACTGAAGCAAAATTATCCAATTTCCCGCTGATCTGAACCCTCGAGGCAATGACTTCCATAATCGGCTCGTGAAACAAATCAATGCAGGTCAATAGAAGTCAGCTTGATTTGCCAAAATCGGCAAATGCAACTACGGAAGCGGAACAATTTCCATCCTTGGGCTTCTTTCTTTAGCTTCATCAACAACAATCACTCGATACATCGAAAAGGAAAGACGAATCAATAGCTATAGACCACCTTCGTAATTACGATTTTGCGTCTGAATGTGTCCCAAATCAACTCTGGGGAATGTGGTGCAAAATGCCTGAGGAATCATTTCTTTGTTTTTATTTTTCAGTTTTTATGCTTAGACCATACGTTTTGTATCAATGATCAACATTTGGGTAAGAAGTTGGTAAGAAGTCAACCAACTTGAGAATAAAATGAAAATTGTAAACTTTGAAGAGTTTGTTAAAAACTTATTCGTTATTTTTGAGATAAACTACACTCTAACAAAATATGCCATGCATATCGATTTCTGAAGTGACGTCAAATGTCATATTACCAGAGCATTTATCCCATGTTTCCTTACTTATCTGCTTATTTTGCTCTTTTCTTTGCAGCATCATCTTGGCATGGGAGCGGCGGGAGCTGTCGTAATCAATGCGCCACACGGATTGCCGACCTTGCAGGTAGAAAACATGGTTGTTGCTGATTACTGTCTTGCCATCTCGAGTAGCGAGGAATTGTAATAAAATATCTAATTCAGATGTCCAATAAAATAAATTTCAATATTTAGTTCTGCATGAGAACTAGAATTTAAAAAAAATCATATTCTACAGAACCTGATGTTTGAAATTATATTTTATGTTGTTTTTTTCACCTGTTTCGGTACCAGACCATACATCAAGCAATCACAGTAGTGTTTGATCCTTTGGTCGCGTTGCTTGCTCCTGCGGGGGTGAACGATGAACCTTGTTCGGCATACAATTCATGTATCGAATAATATCGCGAATCCGGTCAGGCGTGAATATATCAAGGATCGCATCATCAACTAAAGATGACTCCCAGGTCCTTACCTTATCCCACTAACCCAATATCCTTTCCATGACAACTATGGAGTGCAGAAGATTCTTCGGTCTCTAAAACCAATGGTTGTCTAAATAACATTCCTTCCCTTCCCCGATGACCCGTAAGGACGTGGCCGGCACCGTTATTGACTTCTGAAGTCTGAGCTCTCGATTTGTGCACATTGAAGAATGGTAAGCTAATCCCAAGCCCCATTCACTAAATCACTGTGCAACTTCGATTGCTCTGGTCAATCATGGAGTAGCAACTACGAATTGTACGGTCATTTATGCTCATGCTCATGCTCAGACCATACATCAAGCAATCACGACCAAGTTATCATTGAACAATTTTTTAAACATGTAATTTTTAATAAACATATACTAAAATGAAGTCTGATCAATATCAGGATCACCGACTAATACCGAATTGTGATTACAATACTAAAAATACCATGCTATTGTTAGGTGCAAGTTATGCGTTCCAGCTCGAGCTGTCATACACAAAGGCACCAGAAAGCCCCAAGCAAATCCTACATCAATTGATTAATTGATTACTTGTGTGCCGACATTGGATTTCCATTGTCCAGGGTTTTGCAAAAGGAATGAAAGAACAAAATGCAATTGTAAAGAGTCACATACATATAATTATACTATTGTATGGAATGAGGAAATGAGAGTATTTTATTCTCAATTGCTGCGGAAAATGAAACATTGCAATTTATTTTAAACAATACTGCAAATTTGCGAACGAATCAAATAAATCACATGAGGTGATTCCAAGCAACAGCACCAAAATTTGGTAAATTTTTTAATTAATTTTTTCTATTGAGCTGGAACTTTGCACAGTTTTCCAGTTCCATCTAAATCGTCATTTTCCCGATATTCAAATCTTCAAGTTGAGTCACGACTAACTTTTCAAAAGGGTGTATGTGAAAATGGTTCAAAAATATTCAAAAAGCTGCACAGCAAAAACGGTTCGTTCGATTGTTAGACAACTAAAGAAACAAAGTTAGACAACTAATAAAGATTCCAAAAAAAATACACACAGTAAAAATTTTTTTTTTTTGCATTAAAAACATAATTTTTGACACAAAAACTCAAATATCTCAAAACCCTATCGGAATACCAACGTAATTTTTTGAGGGAAAACGGTCCATTATATTAGCTATCTACCATAAAAATTTGGTGATGGTAAACCAATAAACAAAAGTTATGACATTTCAAACATGTCACAATTTTCACATTTAGTAGAAAAAAAAATTTTTTCGGTGTAAATTATTACGGGAACCGCAGTTTGTTGCTGATTTTATTGTTAAGGGCCTTGCGTGAATTAAACAAGTCGTTTTCATGAATTCATTAGTATTATGTATATTATATGTATATATATTATGTATATGTATAAATATTATATGTATATGTATATATGTATAAATTAAATGAATTAACAGATTACACGAAAATATTATTTTTTTACCAGGATATTTTTTTTAGAGTATGATCGATGAGTTTCTAAATGTTATATATAAACTTAAAAGTTTTGGATTTGGGTATGCGTTATGAGATCATGAAAACATTTTATAATACTTATTTATTTATTTATTGTTATTCAATTTTTTTACAATATCGAACACTTTTGCATCATTATCAGTACAGTTCGAGTATAGTTTTGCTTAATTTTATTTTCTGATAATGGATGAAACAGTGAAATTGTTGGGTTCCTTGGATCGTTTTCGCGTTATTATATTGCTCGCTGAGCTCTGATGCCGTTAATTCGTACTCTTCAGTAGTAGTAAAACAAATGATAATTTTGTTAATCTTCTTCTTTTCTGCGATTCGCCCAATCAAATAGTTCTTTTGCAGTTTTAATTGGATGCTCACGTTCTTTGGCTAAACTTACTCTTGTGGCCATGCGCTTTATGGTTCCTCCATAGCATCACAAGGACCTTTGCCATGTGACGTAGCAAAGAAATGCCATTCTGCATCAATTCCGTACTTTGATTTAAATTGACATAGGCTCGAAAAATTCTTACGGTTTTGTACTGCGATGCTGCTCCATCAGACATGAAATATATCTTTCTGATTCTTTATCCTTATCAACGCGTAAAAAGTTAATCATTTTGGCAATGAACAAATTTACAGATACTGAGTCGTGTCTTAAATCTTCGGAAATTACAAATAAAACTAAAATGTTCAATTTGCGTACTTCCATTGAAATAAATAACGAATGGATGAATTGTAGCTTGTTGTACGTTCCAGTGATGGGACTGCACTTCATCTTGCAATACAAAGCTATAGTTTTCAGAAAATCACAAATGACTAAAAATTCACCATCTTGTATGTATTTTTCGTATTTTTTTAAAAAGCGGGATTGCTCTGTTTATAAGTCGTGAGGAATTAACTTTCTAATTTCAAGCACAAAAATGACACAAACTCATCTACAGGTTTTACAATAGTTTCTAGGTCACACCTATCCGTGGTCACCCATTGCTCAATGATAACTGATCAATATAATTTTCTTCAAACTCAGCGAATAAAGTATTTTCCAATGATGAAGAATCTGGACAATCCGAACAAGATCGTAGATAGCAATTTGATGTTGTATTTTCACACAAAAGACTACCAGTTAACATTTTAATATCCTTTGATAAATTGATTCTTTTCAAACTATGTAGATTAGGTTAATATTTTCGTGTGTTGTGCAAAATCACTTTTAAGTATTTACTGACTAGTTTGGTGTCGTTTGCTTGACTGAAGAAAAATTTTACAATTAATCTTTTATAACCATAGTGGTAGTAATTTTTAGCTTTTTCGTGAGTATGTTCATGGTATGTACCTATCATGTTTTTGATGTTGTTGAAGTTACTCGCTTTCTCCCAAATATGATTAACAAAGTCTATTCTCTACCAGGCGGGTCTATACCCAGGTGTAATCAGATTTTAACTTTGTGGAGAAACCAGCGCCGAGAAAACCGACCTGCTTTACGTATACTAGATCACCTGGGTATAGACCCGCCTTGTTCTCTACGAGGTAAACTTTTTGCAGGTAAACTAGTCGTATACCTGTATAGAAACTTTTTTGTAGCTTTTGTCTTCAATATTAGATTTCTTATAGGTTTCTTTTATCAAAAGGTTTCAACACTATTGAGAGAATTTTTCTTCAGTTACGTACAATAAAAATATGACACTATCAAGACTTTAGATCACAACACTGGATCGCGTCTAACTTTCTAATAGATGCTATAATAGATATGAATAATTAAATAAAATATCATGAAACAACTTGTTTAACCTCATGTGGTACCCTTAACAAAAATTCAGCAACAAACTGCGGTCCTGAAAAAATTAACAATGAAAAAATAAATAAATTTTCACTAAGTGTCAAATTTGTGAAATATTTGAAATGTCATAATTTTTTTGTTTATTGGCTTACCATCACCAAATTTTTTATGGTAGATAGTTAATATAATGGACCGTTTTCCCTCAAAAAATTCCGATAGGGTTTTGAGATATTTGAGTTTTTGTGACAAAAATGATGTTTTTTAATGCAAAAAAAAAATTTTTTTTACTGTGTGTATTTTTTTTGGAATCTTTATTTAGATGTCTAACTTTGTTTCTTTAGTTGTCTAACAATCGAACGAACCGTTTTGCTGTGCAGCTTTTTGAATGTTTTTTGAACCATTTTCACATACACCCTTTTGAAAAGTTAGTCGTGACTCAACTTGAAGATTTGATATCGGCAAATGACGATTTAGATGGAACTGAAAAACTGTGCAAAGTTTCAGATATTTTTGAAATGGTCGATCAGAATCGACTTGCATGCCTCCGTGGAATCCCTCACATTATCTTTCACAACAAACTGCTATCATGGCTTTTTATTGACGAGTGCATATGAGAAGTTTTGTGTGACTTTATCATTCGGTGTGACTTAGTAATTTCCATTGTGGAAAAAATGAAGCGTTCCATACAGCAATGCCATATTCACAATGTTGAACAGTGAACACAAAGGCCATCACCTTGCCGTAACCCTCTACGACAGGGATTTTCAGCTTTTTGGCTCGCGGAGCACTTTTTGAAATAAAATTGTTGCGCGGAGCACCTGCTATTCGTCATCCCTCCGTTTGAAATATGGATTTTTCAAATTCATTTCTTTTTTCGCTGAATTCAGCAAAGTTTTGTTGATTTTTGCCTTGCTGATCAGTATCAATTATCTGAATTTCAGCAATGTTTTGCTAGTTTTCAGCTTTTTGGTTAGCGGAATTGGTTACGTGTGTATAATTCCTACGAAAACCGTGAAGTACGATTTATGTTGCTCAATCTCTCATCATTATGATTTTATTTTTAAATTATAATTCAAACCCACCCTGAAAGTCTCAAAATATTCTGTCGGGGAAAATTATTTTTTCAACTTTCGGGGTTGTTTTCCATATTAATCAAAGAAAACCCATTTTTGCAAGCTGAAACTGTCCCATACAAAATGTATGGGAAAGTTTTTACCGACAGAAACTTTTTAATCTTACAAATTCAAAATCTCAGCTCAAAAGCTGGACGTTTTGAGCAAAACCAGTGCCAAATTTAATGTAACTAATCGATCAAATTTTCAGTGCTATCAATTGTTTTTACTTTATTTTATTTTTACAAGAGATTCTAGATTTTGCTTGGTTTGGTATAATTAAAAGCGTTTTTAAGCAAAATGTTTAAATATTTCAAGGTAGTGGTACAAATTTTCAAAATTATTACGGAGCACCTGGCAAGACTTCTTATGAAAACCGCTGCTCTACGAGATTGGAAGGGGCTCGATAGTGTCCAATAGAGTCGGGCTACGCACATTACTCGCTCCATTATCACCTTGATCAATCTTATCAGTTTGGCCGGGAAACCATATTCGTGCATAATCTGCCATAATTGATCTCTATCGATTGTAACATAGGCTGATTCAAAATCGATAAACAAATGATATGTGAGTTCAATGTTGCAACACCTGGAGGATGGCAAACATCTAGTCCGTTGTAGCTCGTTCGCCCATATATCCTGATATCCTGAATCCTGATGTTGCCCGAGGAATTCTGTAGTAATGGGTTACATACATGGCCTGATTCGCTGCTCACCACATGGTCACCACATCTAACGATTTATTTCTCAAATTGCGAACTTTTTTCGAAAAAATATTTAGTACCGGTTGTACGTAATGATAATGACTATCACGCCTACTAAATATTTTTTTCGATTAATGCTTTCATTTACGACAAATTTTGAAGTTAGATGCCTTTCCCCATACAAAATTAAACGATAAAACTTCTGCTGATCAACTGTGAACAAGAGCAAAGCTGGTAATCCATTGCTCTTGTCCACAGTTGATCAGTAGAAGTTTTCTCATTTATGTTCCATAGGGAAAGGCATCTAACTTAAAACATCTTGTGAATGGAAGCTTCAATCGAAAAAAAATATTTAGTAAGCGTGATATCCATCATCTTTACGCACAACCGGCACCAAATATTTTACCGAAAATAGTTCCTAGTTTTGAGAAATAATTCGTTAGATGCATTTCGCCACGCAAATATTTTCCGCGTTACCTATTAGCGATGTTTTGTGCGTAGACACTAGCGCATGTGCGTTACTACACGGAAAAAATTCTGTGGTAAAAATGACTATTTTAGCTGACTACTCCCATTCTTGAAACTACCATGGAATTTCAGACCAATTTACTATGTTTACGGTACATCCCACCACATTACTGGTACATTTGAGAGAAATAATTTACAACCATCTGATTTCGACTACAGCCATGGTAAAATTAAGCGCAATTCTGGTCTGCTGAAAATTGCCGGTGCGAGCGCTTAAGTTAACCCCCTAAAATGGTAGTTTTTACCGCACAATTTTTTTTGCGTGTATGTAGCGAGTAGCAAATCAGGCCAAGCATGTAACCCATTATTGGTTAGCCGAAAGTCAAAAATTAAAGTTTGCAAATTCCTTCTCGAATATTTTTTCTTGATTTCTTCATTATTGAATAACAATTCCCCAAAGTTTCAGATCGATCAGTTCATATTTCAATTTTTCATAGCATATGACCTGGAGAGATGTCAGCTGAAATTGACCCTTTTGAATTTTTCAAATTTCGTGAAGGTTGTTCTATAGAAATTGCAGTTTCTGTACTAAATCATGACCAAATCTGTCTCAACCGGTGTCATTCGAAAGAATACACCTTAGGCTTCGTTTTGAAGATGTCATATTTGACATGTTTACCATTCGAGAATGTCATGAGGTATAAAACATAGAGCTACTTCAAAAATAAGGGATTTTTTCAAAGGTGGTGCAAGATATCTATGAAATGCTCCAAAATGATCATTAACCCGTCAATGTTTGGCAAATGTGCCTTAGTATTTGATGTACTATGGCTTCAGGTAAGAAAAAATAATATTTAGTGATTGATTAATTTGTGCATTTTATAGCTTCCCGACCCCAGACATCAACTTGTTAATGTCAAAGGGGTCGATTCATTATAAGGGTGCCCTGTAGGAGATGAAATCCTAGACAAAAATTCAGTTATGAGACAGAACTTGTCCCACTGTCGACTAAAAGCAATGAAGCTTATTAAAACACTTGTATTTACGGGAATGACTTGAGGGCCCAAAAATTTAATAAGAAACCACATCATCCCATAGGGCTCAAATCAGCGTTACCTCATTTTTTCCGAATCTCATCTGTGTTTTCGGCTGAAAAAATCCTTTTTATCTTAAGTAAACCTCCAAAAATCTTGGTAAAAATCTGTGTCGCAAAAAATCTAAAATTTTATTAATTTAGATCAAAAAGAACCTTTGCAAAAAATAAAATATTTAAGTTTTTGAGAAAACTAAACAGAGTAATGGAATTTCTGATTTGTATCTTCCAAAACCATGTCCCAAACCTGTGAAATATCCTAAAATCTTCAAAATCTTTTTTCATCCCAAAAATCTGTGATCACAGATATCTGTAGGCAAGAACAGGAAAAAATCTGTGTAATTACAGATAAATCTGCGAATGTGGCATCACTGGCTCAGATAGTGACGTTCTCCATTAAAGTTCCAAGAGTTTATCATTCGATATCTAGGAGGGAAATCGGTGGAGTAGCAGAACTCTTGAATTCTAAAATAAGCTTTCTGTTTCAAGGAATTTAAATGTCTCATACGATGAAACCTGTTCACAGTTTCAAAAAACGACTTTGAACCTTATAAGTAGAAGCAATAATGAGTAGTATTTGATCCTTCGACCTTAACGCTTGCTCTTGCGGGGGTGGGTTATGAGGGCAGGATCAAATATGTCGCGCGTCGGTAGTGAAGCAGTGAAAAAGTGATCGGTTCGTTAGTAGTGTTTGATCCTTCGACCTTGACGCTTGCTCTTGCGGGGGCGGGATCAAACATGTCGCGCGTCGGTAGCGAAAAAGTGATCGGTTTGTTAGTAGTGTTTGATCCTTCGACCTTAACGCTTGTTCCTGCGGGGGCGGGTGATGGGGACAGGATCAAACATGTCGCGCGTTGTTCGCACAGAGAAATGAAAAAGCGCTGCGGATCGTTAGTAGTGTTTGATCTATTGATCGCGTCGCTTGCTCTTGCGTGGGCGAGTGACGAACACTTGTTCGGCGTACAATGCGATTATCGAATAATTTCGCGAATCCGGTTAGGCGTGATTATATCATGGATCGCATCACCAAACATTGGTGACTCCCAGATCACTACCTTATCCCACTAACCCAATATTCTTTCCATGACAACCGTGGAAATGCAGAGATGATCTCGGTCTCTAGTAACAACGGTAGTCATACTAACATTCCTTCCCTTCCCCGATGACCGTAAGGACGTGGGCGGCGCCGTTATTGACTTTTAAATTTGAGCTCTCGAGTTGTGCACATTGAAGAATGGTTAGCTAATCCTAAGCCTCATTCATCAATTCCCTGTGCAACTTCGATTGTTCTGGTCAATCACGGAGTAGCAACTACGAATTGTACAGTCATCTATGCTTATGCTTATGCTTATGCTTATAAGTAGAAGCAATAATTTGATATGCTAGAGTACCGATGCATGGTCAAAATCAGTATCATTCAACCAGCTTAGTGGCCGAACCTGATTAAGGGGCGCCTTTTGAGAGTTTAATGGTGACAAACTGTTTTCTCCAAAAGGTATACATAGCAGGATCTTTTTCTTAATAGGCTCTATGCAAAATGGTAAAGAATGATATTTGTATAAAAAACGACTACTTCATTATTTCTCAATAGTAATGGAGTAGAACGACATGCACTAAACAAAGGACACGGGTATACCACAAAAGATCAAAGAAAACTGGTCGCAGTGGTTCATCCCGAACAGAAACAGAAAGAAAAAAAAACTTGATGTTCTGTGATTTGTCTGCTAGTGCAATTGTCTTAATTTTTATATTTTTGTAACAATCTTAGAGCATCTGAGACAAAATTGCCCAGAGCAAGAACCGCCACATTTGATGATTTCACCAACCAGATCATTCGCGTATTTTTCACAGACGGAAGGCATTTTAAATTATGCAACTTGAAAGGGATAAATGGGGATAAATGGCACGTATCCACCAACAGGTGGCGCTGATCTCAATGCAGTGTTGCATAGTTTTGATGTTGGCTACGAAGGCATCACAATCTGCCAGTCCCTTGAGGTTACCTTGCAACAGCGACGTTGATGATGTACCTAGTGATGTGGTCGTGATCAGATGACCAGATGAGATGCAAATTTTGTATGTTTGGCTGGTACTGGAGATTCTTTCGAGTGGGTGTGGGTTGCTTATACTCCACTGCACTGTGACGTCACGCATCAATTTTGACAGATACTGGTCCTGTTGTTATAAATCGTCACCATCAGCATGCTGGTGATAGAAATGCAAAGATGAAAAAATGATGAAAAAAAACGACTAAGTCCGAATCGTAAACAACAGGACCAGCAGCTGTCAAATAAGTGAGGTTAGGCTCGTCATATGCAGCGCTCTATTGGTTCGGGTATCGGGAGTTTTTGGGTGGTGGAGGCGACGGTGAGGCGGCGGTGAGTGGCGAGGTGAAATGATGGCTTGTTTGAAACAGGTGAGCAGCGAATGAATACGGCGCGGGAGATTGTTGTAGGTGGAATTTGACGAGCGGTGGTTTTTAGGCGATCGGTAACAGCGTAAAATCACAATTTATGTGGAGCGAGACACAAACAATAACAACTTGTAGCGACAGTGTTGCCGTTTTTTTATCCATTCACGCAATTCAACTTTCGACCTTTTGTGGATGGGACACACGACACCTTCCATCCACTTCTTCGGTAATACTTCCTCCTCTCAAATCTCGAAAATAATTCATTTTAGCGCTCTTGCCAGTGTATCACCACCGTATTTTAGAAGCGCGCTCGGTGGTTGGTCCAGTCCAGCGGTTTTGTTGATTTTTCTGTCCAATCTTCGATCTAGAGACGGAAGTCTTTCGTCCTCCGCGCGTGCTCCCAAGTTCCATGCCACCTTCGCCACTGACTACATCACCATTAACACTGCTTATACCGACGACGGTTTTTGTAACGTAAAGTACGCGAATGTTCAAAAAAAATGGGAACGGTAAACTTTGGCACGACGATATCTTAGCTGATAAACAATCAATTTTCATATTTTTTTTTCACCATTGCAACAGTTTACTACCTGGATGCCATTAGTGTAGACCGATTGAAATTTTATGCCACTATGGCTGAGAACCGGCCGAATCAAAACCGTCCACAAAATTTGCCCTCCTTCCGCTGATTGTATACAAGCGTTGCATGCTAGTTGGTTATTCCGGAACTAGGTTTTGCGGCCGGATATTTCAAAATTTTGACCAGTTAGATGGGTTCTGTCTTCGGGAGACTTGTACAGGAACAATGCTCGCTTCCTTATGGATATATGTAATTCCACCACTACGTGGCGCTAGTATACGTAAACACTTCCGGTTTACTGCTATTGAAGGATATCCTCGGAACGTAAACGAGATAGATAATTCCTGTCTTCGAGAGGAGAGCCCGAGGACATAGTACCAAATTCATCCACTACGTGGCGCTAGTGTACGTAAACACTTCCGGTTTACTGCTATTGAAGGATATCTTGGAACCTAAACGAGATAGAAAATTCCTGTCTTCGAGAAAGTTGTTCAAAGTGAGCCTAGCTTCCCGAGGACAGCATAGTTCCAAATTCATCCACTACGTGGCGCTAGTGTACTAAACACTTCCGGTTTACTGCTATTGAAGGATATCTCGGAACCTAAACGAGATAGAAAATTCCTGTCTTCGAGAAAGTTGTTCAAAGTGAGCCTAGCTTCCCGAGGGACCTAGCATAGTTCCAAATTCATCCACTACGTGGCGCTAGTGTACATAAACACTTCCGGTTTACTGCTATTGAAGGATATCTCGGAACCTAAACGAGATAGAAAATTCCTGTCTTCGAGAAAGTTGTTCAAAGTGAGCCTAGCTTCCCGAGGGACATAGCATAGTTCCAAATTCGTCCACTACGTGGCGCAAGTGTACATAAACACTTCCGGTTTACTGCTATTGAAGGATATCTCGGAACCTAAACGAGATAGAAAATTCCTGTCTTCGAGAAAGTTGTTCAAAGTGAGCCTAGCTTCCCCGAGGGACCTAGCATAGTTCCAAATTCATCCACTACGTGGCGCTAGTGTACATAAACACTTCCGGTTTACTGCTATTGAAGGATATCTCGGAACCTAAACGAGATAGAAAATTCCTGTCTTCGAGAAAGTTGTTCAAAGTGAGCCTAGCTTCCCCGAGGACCTAGCATAGTTCCAAATTCATCCACTACGTGGCGCTAGTGTACATAAACACTTCCGGTTTACTGCTATTGAAGGATATCTCGGAACCTAAACGAGATAGAAAATTCCTGTCTTCGAGAAAGTTGTTCAAAGTGAGCCTAGCTTCCCGAGGGACCTAGCATAGTTCCAAATTCATCCACTACGTGGCGCAGTGTACATAAACACTTCCGGTTTACTGCTATTGAAGGATATCTCGGAACCTAAACGAGATAGAAAATTCCTGTCTTCGAGAAAGTTGTTCAAAGTGAGCCAGCTTCCCCGAGGGACCTAGCATAGTTCCAAATTCATCCACTACGTGGCGCTAGTGTACATAAACACTTCCGGTTTACTGCTATTGAAGGATATCTCGGAACCTAAACGAGATAGAAAATTCCTGTCTTCGAGAAGGTTGTTCAAAGTGAGCCTAGCTTCCCCGAGGGACCTAGCATAGTTCCAAATTCGTCCACTACGTGGCGCAAGTGTACATAAACACTTCCGGTTTACTGCTATTGAAGGATATCTCGGAACCTAAACGAGATAGAAAATTCCTGTCTTCGAGAAAGTTGTTCAAAGTGAGCCTAGCTTCCCCGAGGACCTAGCATAGTTCCAAATTCATCCACTACGTGGCGCTAGTGTACATAAACACTTCCGGTTTACTGCTATTGAAGGATATCTTGGAACCTAAACGAGATAGAAAATTCCTGTCTTCGAGAAAGTTGTTCAAAGTGAGCCTAGCTTCCCCGAGGGACCTAGCATAGTTCCAAATTCATCCACTACGTGGCGCTAGTGTACATAAACACTTCCGGTTTACTGCTATTGAAGGATATCTTGGAACCTAAACGAGATAGAAAATTCCTGTCTTCGAGAAAGTTGTTCAAAGTGAGCCTAGCTTCCCCGAGGGACCTAGCATAGTTCCAAATTCATCCACTACGTGGCGCTAGTGTACATAAACACTTCCGGTTTACTGCTATTGAAGGATATCTCGGAACCTAAACGAGATAGAAAATTCCTGTCTTCGAGAAAGTTGTTCAAAGTGAGCCTAGCTTCCCCGAGGGACCTAGCATAGTTCCAAATTCATCCACTACGTGGCGCAAGTGTACATAAACACTTCCGGTTTACTGCTATTGAAGGATATCTCGGAACCTAAACGAGATAGAAAATTCCTGTCTTCGAGAAAGTTGTTCAAAGTGAGCCTAGCTTCCCCGAGGGACCTAGCATAGTTCCAAATTCATCCACTACGTGGCGCAGTGTACATAAACACTTCCGGTTTACTGCTATTGAAGGATATCTCGGAACCTAAACGAGATAGAAAATTCCTGTCTTCGAGAAAGTTGTTCAAAGTGAGCCTAGCTTCCCGAGGACCTAGCATAGTTCCAAATTCATCCACTACGTGGCGCTAGTGTACATAAACACTTCCGGTTTACTGCTATTGAAGGATATCTCGGAACCTAAACGAGATAGAAAATTCCTGTCTTCGAGAAAGTTGTTCAAAGTGAGCCTAGCTTCCCCGAGGGACCTAGCATAGTTCCAAATTCGTCCACTACGTGGCGCAAGTGTACATAAACACTTCCGGTTTACTGCTATTGAAGGATATCTCGGAACCTAAACGAGATAGAAAATTCCTGTCTTCGAGAAAGTTGTTCAAAGTGAGCCTAGCTTCCCCGAGGGACCTAGCATAGTTCCAAATTCGTCCACTACGTGGCGCTAGTGTACATAAACACTTCCGGTTTACTGCTATTGAAGGATATCTCGGAACCTAAACGAGATAGAAAATTCCTGTCTTCGAGAAAGTTGTTCAAAGTGAGCCTAGCTTCCCCGAGGGACCTAGCATAGTTCCAAATTCGTCCACTACGTGGCGCAAGTGTACATAAACACTTCCGGTTTACTGCTATTGAAGGATATCTCGGAACCTAAACGAGATAGAAAATTCCTGTCTTCGAGAAAGTTGTTCAAAGTGAGCCTAGCTTCCCCGAGGGACCATAGCATAGTTCCAAATTCATCCACTACGTGGCGCTAGTGTACGTAAACACTTCCGGTTTACTGCTATTGAAGGATATCTCGGAACCTAAACGAGATAGAAAATTCCTGTCTTCGAGAAAGTTGTTCAAAGTGAGCCTAGCTTCCCCGAGGGACCTAGCATAGTTCCAAATTCATCCACTACGTGGCGCTAGTGTACATAAACACTTCCGGTTTACTGCTATTGAAGGATATCTCGGAACCTAAACGAGATAGAAAATTCCTGTCTTCGAGAAAGTTGTTCAAAGTGAGCCTAGCTTCCCCGAGGACCTAGCATAGTTCCAAATTCATCCACTACGTGGCGCTAGTGTACATAAACACTTCCG
>NW_018735770.1:0-12099 GCF_002204515.2 Aedes aegypti | reverse complement strand
GAAGCACGGAAAATCAGAAGCATCAACGGTAGCTCGTGTAGCAGTAGCGTCCATGGCACAGAGTGCTAGCCGTAGTGGTGGTGAAAGATACCGAGCGAATCGAGGAGGGTATGCTGGTCAAAAATATCGTTTTGAAAGGAACTCTTCGAATCGTGGAAGAGGATCCACATGGCGAGGAGCAACGGGAACGATCCCTGAACGGTGTTTCAGATGCCACAGTTTGTTCCATAAGTCGTTCAACTGCAGTGCAGTGAATAAAGTTTGTCTGAACTGCGGTGGCAAAGGACATCTTCAGAGAGCCTGTCGTTCGTTGATGCGAGGAGATAGCAGCCGTCTGGAAGACGAAAGATCATCTGACATGAGACCCTCGGAGATCGCGGTTGTAGCCAAAGCGGAGAATAAACTGGCGGAAAAGGTCAGCGGTGAAAATGTAAGTGAAATTGCTTGAAATTATTCACAATGTTGATATCTGAAATAAGAAAGAATTTGAATTATTAACGTGTAAACAAAAAAAAGGCAAATTCATAATAAAACGTGCAGTAGAAAGTTTCTTTTTCTAACTAATATTTCAAGATGTTGACCAAACCTTTCCCCTTTTGGAATAGCGATATTCATAGTAGATTTATGTTCCTACAGGTGTCGGATTCCTATCTTCAGGTGTCTTATGACATTGCGGTTGTAACGATTGGTAGAGAGAGTGGAACGATTATGGCAACTGTAGCGGGAATGGAATGTGAGTTTCTCATAGATTCAGGTGCCCAAGTGAACACATTGTCCGAAGACTGTTTCAGTCGACTTTGTGCAGCAGGAATCTATAGAGATGGAGTACACAACATTCAACATGGCACTGATAGGGCTCTTAAACCATATGCATCAGAAGGTGAAATTCCCGTTCTTGGACTTTTGAGGCATTTTTGTTTATATCGCCAGATCGCCCAGTGTTCCTGGAAAAATTTTACATTGTAAGAGATTCGCAGTCACTCCTGGGCCGTCCTACTGCTACGAGATACTGTGTGCTAATGCTGGGGCTGCAGGTACCAGTTGTATCGCAGCATTCACCAGAAGTACTTCGACAGAATAGAATAGCTGCGGTATTAACGGCTGACCCGTTTCCAAAGTTCAACATCCCTCCGGTTGAAATCAGATATGATACGACAAAACCACCGTGTCGGAATATTTTCTTCAATATACCACTAGCGGTCAAGCCTCTAGTAGAGCAGAGATTAGAACAGCTGGTAGCGTCTAATATTATTGAAAAAGTTGAAGACGGCATGGATCCAGCGTTCTGCTCTTCGATGTTGGTCATTCCTAAGGGTAAAGAAGACTTCCGGTTAGTGATCGATCTCCGTGGGCCGAACCAATATATTCTCCGTACCCCTTTTGCTATGCCGACCCTAGAAAAAATTCTAGCAGAATTAGAAGGTGCAACGTGGTTTTCGACCATTGATTTAACCAATGCGTACTTCCACATCGAACTCCACGAGAACAGCCGTCATCTTACTAATTTCCTGACGGAATTCGGAATGTTCCGATGTGTTCGCTTGCCGTTTGGCTTGTGCAATGCCCCAGACATCTTCCAAGAAGTTTTGCAAAGGAAGGTGCTGGGTGGATGTAAGGGGGTTAGAAATTATCAAGACGATATATTAGTATTTGGTAGCACGAAAGAGGAGCACGATCAAAATCTGGCAGCGGTACTTGATCGTCTAAAGGAACATGATGTCAGAATCAACCATGCAAAGTGTTTTTGGTAGTCAGCAAGTTGAGTTTTTGGGATTCGTTCTAACGCCCCAAGGATGGCAAATCGAAGATGAGAAATTGAACGCTATCAGGAACTTTCGGAGACCCGAATCCTGTTCAGAGGTCAAGAGCCTCCTTGGACTGATCACTTTTGTTGATAAGTTTTTGGTCCACCGAGCTACAGCAACAAAATGTCTAAGGGCGTTAGCGGCTGCGGACAAATTCTACTGGACTCAAGAAGAAGAAACTGAGTTTGTGAATCTGCAACAACACACTTTGGAAAGGATCAGGACCTTAGGCTATTTCTGTAATGCTGATCGTACAGAATTGTTTGTGGATGCATCAGCAGTGGGTTTGGGAGCGATCCTAGTCCAATTTTCGAAGGCAGGCGTACCCAGGATAATCGCATGTGCGTCTAAATCACTGACAGCGACGGAGCAGAAGTACCCTCAAACTCACAGGGAAGCCTTGGCGGTAGTTTGGGGTATTGAACGGTTTTCGTTCTATTTAACGGGAAGGCCTTTTATGGTGAGAACCGATGCAGCTGCCAATGAATTTATTTTCAACAACAACCATCGAATCGGAAAACGAGCAGTGTCGAGAGCTGAAGCGTGGGCGCTTAGGCTACAGCCTTTTGATTTCACTATTGGACGAGTTTCTAGTGAAGAAAACGTGGCGGACGTACTTTCGAGACTAATATCTTGCTCTCAGACAGCTGAACCTTTTGAGGACGACAACGGTAGCCACATGCTGTTTGCCCTGGATGGAGGTATGGATATTTCATTGTCGGAAATAGAGAAGGAATCAGAAGACGATGATGAAATCCAACAACTATGTTTAGCTATGCAGCTTGATGAATGGCCACGAAGATTACGCCCTTTCGAACCACTAAAGAAAGATCTTCATAACCTGGGATCCCTCGTTTTTAAGGCAGATAAAATAGTCCTTCCCTCGTCGCTACGCAATAAGGCATTGAACGCAGCGCATGGTGGACATGTTGGAGAGGTAAGCATGAAGAGAGTAATGCGCGAATTCTTTTGGTGGCCAGGGATGTCGAAGGATACGTCATTATTCGTCAAAAACTGCGAAACATGCACAATGTTGGGAAGAAAAAATCCTCCAGTACCACTATCATCGAGAGAACTTCCGGACGGGCCATGGGAAATCCTGCAAATCGATTTTCTATCGGCCCCAGGATTCGGCACTGGTGAGTTTCTCATAGTGGTGGACACGTATTCTCGATATTTGTCCGTCATCGAGATGCACAGATTAACCAGGTCCGTCGCACTCAGGCTCAGATTGGGTACCACTTCTAGTACTGCATTCGGTCCCTCGGTAGTGCAAAAGGTACCCAAGTTTGACACATCGCAGTACACTTTTCACGGCATTCTAGATTACCTTATGAGCCATAAAATTTTGGGCATTTGCAAGGGACATGAAGGTCTTTAATTTGTCTTTGGATTAACAGCTGACAGCACCAATGCGGCTCTATGCGACATTTTTAAACTCTGGGGGTGTCCGAAGATAATTCAGAGTGATAACGGACCTCCTTTCCAAAGTGCTCAGTTCTCTAGCTTTTGGGAGGACCGCGGGGTCAGAGTTCGGAAAAGCGATACCACTTTGCCCACAAACAAATGGGGGCAGTGGAACGGCAGAACCAGGGCATAATGAAAGCCCTGGCTTGCTTCAAAGATTGATTGTGAAAGTTGGCGACTAGCCTTACAACGATACGTGCATCACCATAACACTTTGGTACCCCATTCCAGATTGAAAGTCACTCCGTACGAATTGTTGGTAGGGTGGAAGTACCGCGGTACGTTCCCCAGCCTGTGGAATGATACCGATGAGAGGAAACTTGATCGCATTGATGTTCGGGAGGTAGATTCAGAAGCAAAGCTGATTAGCAAACAGTATGCTGATGAAACAAGAGGGGCCAGAAATTCCGAGCATTCGCATTGGAGACACAGTGTTGGTAGCCCAGCAAAAGAAATCAAAGTCTGACCCTACATTTTTCTTCCGAGCACTTCACGGTTGTGGCTATACAGGGCAGTAAAGTTGTTGTAATGAGTGATACCGGAGTTCAATACGCGCTCAGCATCAACGACATAAAAAGAGCACCGTTGAAAAGCAAACAATCGGGATCTACCACGAAGGATTTAGTCACCCAAAGAGCGTCGGAATCTCCTTCAGGCTTGATTCCATTACCGGAAGTTACTGAAATTGTTCAACGGCGATCCGATCACTATCAACAGAACCAACGTCAACTTCGTCCAAGAGGAGCTTTAAAGAAACCAGCAAAATTGGATGATGATTCGTTTTCCGCGTGTATCAATGATGAATTGCAACTATGTTTTGTTTTGGCAGACCTGTAATAAAGAAATGATTTGTTAATCTAAACTTTTACTCACCCACTCAAAATAAGTTCAAAGAATCTATCAATAAACTGGTGTATAAAACAACAAATCTTCTCAATTTGCTTTGTTTTCCTCTACGTAAATTGAAAAGATGTGAAGATGGGATCCGATAATGACATTCAAAACCCCAATGTAAACTATATGGCTGTTAAGTAGCATAGTCCATTTTCAGTGTGAACAGTCCGTCGCACTCGGGCTCAGAATTGGGTACCACTTCTAGTACTGCATTTGGTCCCTCGGTAGTGTAAAAGGTACCCAAGTTTGACAGATCGCAGTACACTTTGAACGGCATTCTAGATTACCTTATGAGCCATTAAAATTTTGGGCAACTGCAAGGGACATGGGGGTCTTTAATTTGTCTTTGGTGTGAAGTTCAAGGTGAAACTCTCCTGGGTACACGCAAAAAAAAAAAAAAAAAGTGCGGTGAAAACATTTTAAACTTCAGCGCTCGCACTTTCAGCAGATCAGAAATTTTCAGCACACCAGAAATACGCTTTATTTTACAATGTCGATATGACCGGTAATGTACTACAAACATAGTAAATTGATTTGAAAACTCCATGGTAAGCTTAAGAATTGGGCGTAGTCAGCTAAAATGGTAATTTTTACAACAGAATTCATTCCCGCATGAGATTCTCTACACGGAGAAAATAACAAACTCATATTTGGGTATTACTGAACTTATTATTCTACCGTTACCGTTGAGGAAATACGGAGCTGGCTGAGAGGAGAGAGTTTAGCCAGTAGATATTTTCCATTGAGCTCTCGCCGAGCGGTGTCACGAACACCTGCGCAAATTTGCTGGTGGAAAGTACTGCCGATTTTGCTGGAAACAGCTGATCTTTATTTATATTTCAATCAGCATTCTTTAAGTAGTGTAGGTTGACATGTAACGTATATGTACACGAGCGCAGAAACCACTATATAGTTTACATATAAAAACGAAAGCATCCCCCGTAAGTATTTTGTCGTTACAATGCAAAATTATATAATTGATTTGTAGATTGATTGGATTTTCTACGGGATTTTGACTTTTTACTGGCTTGTTTACATTATTCCTGAAATTGATTAAGGAAGATTTTTATGCAATGGCCGATATCAAATAATCACTCAATCCTTAAAGGGTAGAGGTGAGGAATAATGTAGAGAAATAGGTTAGCACTAGCAAGCATGTGTACGATAAAAATCAAGCGTGGTATTTAGAGCGGATAAAAAATCATCGAATTTAACTGGAAATTAATCTAACACGGAATCCCGAATAGTCTTCGAGTCGTGCGATGTTTAGATCACGACCAATGCTGTCGTGTGAAGGAGAAAAGGAGAGACAAAGAAGGAAAGGAAAGCGATTCAGATTTTGGCACGAAGACCTACGATAATCCTTCGGCTATCGAGAGGAGCCACGAGAGCGTGTGCGTATTGTGAGTGAGAGAGAGATATACAGACGATAGCGTGAGAAGGAGACATCGAATCGATGCAACTTGGGCGAAGTGATCGCTCGAGATTTTGGCCTCATTCTGTTGGTTAATTTTCGTGAAAGTAACACGCTTTTGAGTTTTTTCTTCAACGGTAGAAAATATGGCGGGCAAGCGCAAGGAATGCGACACTTACCACTTTAAAAAGTCCAATTCTCCGCTCCAATGCCGATTTTTTCACAACAGCTACGCACCGATCACTTATGCACTATTGAACTTAGAATCAAAAGTTATAAAGCACTCGAAAATACTTAATTTTTAATGCTATAAATCACAAATTAAAATTAATGCACTTTGATTTCCTCGGCAATCACGTTTTATTACGGGAAACAGGTTGCCAGAAAACCATATTCAATTGCGGTGTATTTTTTATTCACAATTTAAATTCACAGAAAAAAAAACGAACATGACTAATTAATCTATTGGAATTAGGCAAAAAGCATGCATTGGGTAACAATTGAGTCTTTTAATACTTTCTTATTTGAAGATTGTAGTGCATAATTCTCAATATACTGAGAAACATATAAAATATACGTCTCTTAATAGTTGAACTATATTGGCAACACTCCTGTTGTTTTTACAGGCAATCAGAGCATGATGTTTTTGTGTCAAGTCATAAGTTGAATTGATTTGTAAAGGGCCTATTCTGATTTTCTCATACACTAAGAATAATAGGAACGCAAATAAATTTTACTGGCAAAGTTTGGATTTTCTCCGAATCCTAAAAAATCGTGGAACTTCGCAATCGGTATTTTTTTATGTTACCATTCATTCTCTCGGTAATAACTTGATGATAGTGCGTTCAAGAGCAGCAACCTTCACAGACCACAACCATATCGAGCCATTCAGCGTGGCGGTTCAATCCATGGTGAAATTATTTACCTTTCGAATTGAAAGAAATTTTGAAAACAAATGTGCAAGTACCGTCGTTGGGGGTGAGCATTTGGCCAAATGCGTAAGTCCTCATTTATTTTTCAACAAATTTCACAATTTGACTTGATGTGTTCGGCTAAATATGAGAATACATTGCAAATCTGAACAAATAAAAATTTCCGTCATCCCCTCGTCGTGCCGTTCCGAAAATACCCCATATTGCATGAGTTTTTAATGATTTTACCAAACCGGAGGCCACCATCTTGGATTTCAAAATGGCGTCGGATATCGATTTTCGTTATCCCTTCGTCGCGCCCCGTTCCGAAAATACCCCATATTTGCATAGGTTTTCAACAATTTCCTTGACCGATGCCGCCCATATTGGGATTTCAAAATGGCGTCGGACATCGATTTCCGTCATCCCCTCGTCGCGCCCGTTCCCGAAAATACCCATATTGCATGGGTTTCCAACAATTCTTACCACTCCTGAAGCGCCAACCTTGGATTGCTAAATATGAATTTAGTTAATTTTCTATATCCATCATCCAACATTTTTTTTCTATAATATTATCAATTGATAATGATAGAAACCTCTATCATTGTTATTTGAGAGGTGTTTGTACTGATAGTATCATCATCATTATGAGAATTTTTTGGGATACCGGATACTATCACTCTATCGTCTATTTCTGATAGAAACCATTCTCTCAGTGATACTATCAGGATAGACAGAAGTGATACTATCATCTGGCTGAACTGATAGTATCGGTTGTCCATCAGATAGATGATAGTATCTTCGTTTATCTGATAATTTTGATGTCTGAACCTGGAAATCGAACCTTAGAACCTTACGATCGATAGGCTCGTGCGCACTCCCCTCGTCTATCGACGCTTTGATGTGGGGTGATGCTAAAACGATACATAAAGCTTTCGTATTACAATCATCGTTTCCATCTTTCTTAAGGCAAGATGTATGAATTTCTATAGCCCAGATCGCCGCGTGTAGAATTGATACGCAATAAGAACAAATCAAGGGAATCGTGTTCGACCATTCCCCCTCCGCAACGGTCTTGTATGAAAAATAAATTTTGTGTTTGAGCCCGCAGCGTTTGAGCCTACTCTCCCCCGTTACGCGTTTACGTAATTTGTGGACGGCTTCCTTAATCTGCATAAATTTAGTGGTGTTTGTGGTATTCAATATGACTCCCAGCTATTCTATTTATAACTGCAGTTGCATGCATGCTGTTCCTCAGTGTAGTCTGTATTTTTCTGCATTGGCCCCTTTTCAACGGGTAGAATATAATAACTGAGTGACGTTCAAATTCAGGCATTGTCAGACAAATACGAAAGTACCCAATACATAACCTAGTTTTTGTAAAGTTTTGATTGGCCGAAGTGAACATTTTTGTTGCCGACAATAGTAATTGCATTGCCGATAAAAGAACAAGTGCTCGTGACTTTGGTGAGAAAAATAAATGATTTAGAGAACAAATAGTGTTTTGTGCATAATAATTACTAAATAAAGAGTGCTCAAGTGCAGTTCAGGTGTATCCCGCTAATTGTTGTGCTTCATTGCTCTGTATAATTGTGTCTTCAAAGTTCAGCTGCTTAGGCTGCCGACAATACGTAAGTTCCCTATAACCAAATATGCAATAGAATTTATTTGGACTTTTCGGAAAACTACAATGTTTTGTTAGAGTAAATTCGACAATTATTCTCATTTTATTTAAGTATACATTTCCATTTTTACCACATTCTTCCATCTCATCGTCCTTTGCCGTGCTTCCTCTCTCCACAACTGGACTTCTGAAAAAGTTGACACGAGGAGCCGATTTCGTGCTGTTCTCCGGTCGAATGACTGCTCCTTAATTTCCTATTTAATTTTTTTCTATTTTAATCCCGATGTCATTCAGGTTGTAGAGAAATTGTATCTTAAAATTTAATGCCTGTATTATTTTCAAATTAGTTGAAAAATGTACCATTTATTACCTGAAAATATCCGAACAAACTGCTTTCGTCAATAAATCCGCAATCAGAAAGGTCAGCCAATACAATGCTTCCAATTGCAAAATCTTCATAATTACAACCTTATGAGTTTTTCACACCTAGTGGGCAGCTATGTGAATCATAAGGTGACTTAATGAATTGATATACGTTAATTAAGTATAACGTGCTTCGCAATTATGGTTTTCATCGAACTAATATGAAATCCATAATAGCCTTATGCAATATGATATCATTAGGAAATGGCTAATGACGGCAATGGAACTCTTAAGGCGGCGTAATGAAATTTTCAAACGTTGATTATGATTTAACTACTTTTTTAAATTTTGATTATCAATTTTATGGTATGAAATCCATATTAGCCTTATGAAATCATATTTCATAGATTTTTCATACTTCATAAGGGAATTTTAATGAAATTCGTTAATTATTTTGCCTGAGTGTATGGATCATAAACATTAAATAAAACTTTGCATTCTGATTGCACTCTCGATTCAAATTACCCGAAAATGAGTAACACATGGAGATGTTGACTACGCTAAAAGTCGTCCCGTGCCATGGGCCTGATATAGACTGTGGTGGCAACAAGGACAGCGTCGAGACTTGTGGATGCAGAGATCGTGAGTTCGATTTCAAGCGGTGGCAGGTAACGTTGGGAACATTATTCTCAGATACTTATGATATGAATTCCGGAAGCTGTGTGAAACAGCTCGAAAATAATATTTAATCGATATACAGCGAAGCTGTATAATAATTATTCAACAGTTGCGAATGGTTGAGAAAGGCGCCTTCCCAAAGATGTTACACAGCTACTTGTCGTATAACTGTCGAGATAGAGCAATGATCAGATATGAATAAGAGCTGCCAACACAGCTTAAAAATAGCTGAGTAGATTCGCCAGAATTTGTTGGTAATGAATCGCATAGAAGCTTTCGTTCGTATGTACAGCGCCTTTACTCAGCATAAAGCCGTATAAAGAGGGACTAGAGATGTTTACATTGCACTAAATGTTAGTTGTGAACTATTCATATTGTATATTGCAATACCAAATTATCTCAAATTTATGCATTAAAATTGAAAAATAAGAAAATCAAAATATAAATTCCGGATAATCAAAATCCCGGATAATCGAGTCCCGGATAATCGAGTATCCGGATTAATCGAGTCGACCTGTATCAAAATTTCCACGGAAATCTCAAAACACCTTTCCGAAACATCAAAGCTGACATCGTTTTTCCCATGATATTTACTCAAATTTCAATTATTCCATTCATTTCAACAATCTCAAAGCATGAGTAGCAACCTCTAAAGCTAACTACCAGTAGCTTTGTAGTAAATGCTGCTTTATTCATAGCAACGCGTTGTTTGTATAGTAATGTTCGAAAGGTGTAGAAGAGACATGTGTTCCACATATAGCATTTACTACCGATATGTAGTAAACTCAACTTTACTACATTTTATTCATACTACCCCATGACATTGAAAAGGAATGAAATATATGAAGGTATACATTTTTTTGAGTGAAACAATGACACAATTTGGCTCTCTTGTGTTTATGGCGCCTGACCTACCAGATAAACGAAATTAATATAACAAATGTTATGAAAATTATTTTTCTAAATTAGATCCGAAATGGATTTGTATTTTTAATGGATTTGAATTGGATTTGGATTGGATTTGGATTGGATTTGGATTGGATTTGGATTGGATTTGGATTGGATTTGGATTGGATTTGGATTGGATTTGGATTGGATTTGGATTGGATTTGGATTGGATTTGGATTGGATTTGGATTGGATTTGGATTGGATTTGGATTGGATTTGGATTGGATTTGGATTGGATTTGGATTGGATTTGGATTGGATTTGGATTGGATTTGGATTGGATTTGGATTGGATTTGGATTGGATTTGGATGGATTTGGATTGGATTTGGATTGGATTTGGATTGGATTTGGATTGGATTTGGATTGGATTTGGATTGGATTTGGATTGGATTTGGATTGGATTTGGATTGGATTTGGATTGGATTTGGATTGGATTTGGATTGGATTTTGGATTGGATTTGGATTGGATTTGGATTGGATTTGGATTGGATTTGGATTGGATTTGGATTGGATTTGGATTGGATTTGGATTGGATTTGGATTGGATTTGGATGGATTTGGATTGGATTTGGATTGGATTTGGATTGGATTTGGATTGGATTTGGATTGGATTTGGATTGGATTTGGATTGGATTTGGATTGGATTTGGATTGGATTTGGATTGGATTTGGATTGGATTTGGATTGGATTTGGATTGGATTTGGATTGGATTTGGATTGGATTTGGATTGGATTTGGATTGGATTTGGATTGGATTTGGATTGGATTTGGATTGGATTTGGATTGGATTTGGATTGGATTTGGATTGGGATTTGGATTGGATTTGGATTGGATTTGGATTGGATTTGGATTGGATTTGGATTGGATTTGGATTGGATTTGGATTGGATTTGGATTGGATTGGATTGGATTGGATTTGGATTGGATTTGGATTGGATTTGATTGGATTTGGATTGGATTTGGATTGGATTTGGATTGGATTTGGATTGGATTTGGATTGGATTTGGGATTGGATTTGGATTGGATTTGGATTGGATTTGATTGGATTTGGATTGGATTTGGATTGGATTTGGATTGGATTTGGATTGGATTTGGATTGGATTTGGATTGGATTTGGTGGATTGGGGATTTGGATTGGATTTGGATTGGATTTGGATTGGATTTGGATTGGATTTGGATTGGATTTGGATTGGATTTGGATTGGATTTGGATTGGATTTGGATTGGATTTGGATTGGATTGTTGGGATTGGATTTGGATTGGATTTGGATTGGATTTGGATTGGATTTGGATTGGATTTGGATTGGATTTGGATTGGATTTGGATTGGATTTGGATTGGATTTGGATTGGATTTGGATTGGATTTGGATTGGATTTGGATTGGATTTGGATTGGATTTGGATTGGATTTGGATTGGATTTGGATTGGATTTGGATTGGATTTGGATTGGATTTGGATTGGATTTGGATTGGATTTGGAGGATTGGATTTTGGATTGGATTTGGATTGGATTTGGATTGGATTTGGATTGGATTTGGATTGGATTTGGATTGGATTTGGATTGGATTTGGATTGGATTTGGATTGGATTTGGATTTGGATTGGATTTGGATTGGATTTGGATTGGATTTGGATTGGATTTGGATTGGATTTGGATTGGATTTGGATTGGATTTGGATTGGATTTGGATTGGATTTGGATTGGATTTGGATTGGATTTGGATTGGATTTGGATTGGATTTGGATTGGATTTGGATTGGATTTGGATTGGATTTGGATTGGATTTGGATTGGATTTGGATTGGATTTGGATTGGATTTGGATTGGATTTGGATTGGATTTGGATTGGATTTGGATTGGATTTGGATTGGATTTGGATTGGATTTGGATTGGATTTGGATTGGATTTGGATTGGATTTGGATTGGATTGGATTGGATTTGGATTGGATTTTGGATTGGATTTGGATTGGATTTGGATTGGATTTGGATTGGATTTGGATTGG
>NW_018735769.1:0-19829 GCF_002204515.2 Aedes aegypti | reverse complement strand
GTTTTTTCATGTGTATATTTTTGCGCGGTTTTTACATGATACTGCGTAAAAACTGCGTTATTTCAAAAACCACGTAAAAAAAGCTGCGTCAGGATAGATAGAAAATAATGTTTACATTATGAAACGTATGGTCATGAAACGTAAAAAAAAGTGAGGTCTTAGTAAGTCGTTTTTGAAATAGCACAGTTTTAAGTCGTTTTCTTGAACCAACGCGATTATTTAACATCGCTCGTTGAAATATTTACGCGTACGTCGGCTGACGTAAAAAACTTTAGTGTACTAAATAAAAAGCTAAATAGGACTTCAGCAGTAGATGAACACAAGGTTGATTTCGGGATGAACCAGCCTCGGCTTAATAAATAGTCAATCTACCAATCAAGGTTGATTTTCAAAAACAAATTTTGATGTTTGTTTAAAGTATATTTTGTTTAATTGACAAGTCACATGTCGATTTTAGGTTGGCTTAGCGGGACACACTCCTTTTTTGAGGGGCGCCTGAATCTGACTTCGCACCCGGCCTCAATAACCTTAGTTACGCCACTGGTTGTTTTTTTTTGTTATCGCAACTAACTACTGGAGAAATCGGTGGATGAATTAGTGAGAAATCTCTGAAGGAAATCTAAGGATAATCTTTGGACTTTTTTCAGATCCGTGTAGAAATTACTGTAGGTAGTTTCGTTGCGGAGAAAAATTCTGAATCAATTCCTTTAAAATTTCTTAATAAAATTTCTGTATGAATATGTGGATAAATTCCTAGAAGAGTTTGTGAGAAATCTGTAGAGAATTTCTAGAGGAATGCCTGGAGGAGAGATCCTGAAAGTATTCCCAGAAGAAAACTGAACAAATCACTAGAAGAATCCCTGAGCTTTTGCTGAGAATAAAATTAAAAGAATTCCCAGAGAATGATCACGTAAGAGTCTCCGAAGGTTTCTCTGGAGCCTCTAGAATTATGCACCATGATTCACTGCAAGGAGAAAGAGGAAACTTTAAAGACTTTTAAGTTAAGTTAAGTTAATTAAGTTCCATGGAAGTGGAGGTTGGAGAAGTATAAGCTCAGGATTCGCCTGAAAGTATGACCGGAATGTGTCAGCAACGAATCACGTCTATTAAATATTTCTTTAATAATTAAAGAGTACAGCCAATCACTCAATCACGGAACCTAGCAAAAAGTATCTATTAGTTTAATGGTTCTAAATCAAGTGTCCGGATTGCAAATTGAGATATTAACTCCGCGTGAGAGGCGAATTCGTTCAATGTTCAAAAACTCGAAGATTCGATTAGGAATCTGGCATGCAGAATAATCACATCATTATTGACGCAAGATATCATCATGTCGTTGATTGAAAAGTTTATATGAAGTATTTCCCACTACACTACTACTTTCTGGCATTAAAGTTCTCACTGGATAGCACCTGCTTCTCAGCTTAGTGTTCTTATGAGCACTTCCACAGTTATTAACTGAGAGCTTTCTTTGTCAAAGTTGCCATTTCGCATTCGTATATCGTGGGCAGATACGATTATATTCTATGCCCAGGGGAAGTCAGAAAATTTCCATTACGAAAAGACCCGTGACCGACCGGGAATCGAACCCCAGACACCTTCAGCATGGCTTTGCTTGTAGCCGCGGACTCTAACCACTTGGCTGAGGAAGGCCTTCCCAGGTGCAGGTAATTTACAATCGTCCTATTTTCAATGTAAAATTTATGTCTTTATTTGTTCTTTGCATTATTTAGTTTTAATTGTCTTGTACTCACTTCCAACACGGATGACAGTGCTGAACAGCTGAAGTGATGGACATAGGATACCATGGACCCTGGCGCTGTGGTCATACACTATGCATACTGTTATCGAACGTTCACGTCTGCAAGCCAAGTTTGTCCGCCGGGGCAATATAATCCGCAACAACAAATAAGTAATGGACTTACTGTCTCTTCTGCATCATACATTTGCCATGTCTACAGGAAGCGACATAAACCCGTCGTCTCGCGATGGAAGTAAAACAGTTTGACGTCCATCGCAATGTGTGTTTGTTTTTTTGTTTGTCTATTATAATTACACACGAGTTGGAGGCAAGGAAAAACTATTACCCAAGTCAACGAACTTTGAACGGAGTGGTTCGTGGCGGGTTTAGCTAGTTATCCAGCTAACTAAGCCATTTACTAGAATGAATGAAGAACATAACGATAACGGTCTTTCTCTAGAGCAATTAAAAGGTCTAAGTCACTCGCTCGACACCTTGGGCATTACCGGGAATTGCTGTAGAGGTGAAGATCATCATCACCAAAAGCCATCTGGTGTTCGAAGTATTCAGAGGTGATTAGACATTTCCTAATCTCCCAACTGGTGGGGAACGTGCTTTTGGTGCCGGACTTCTGAAGCACTAAGTGAAGATGCTGTAAATAGCTTAACAAATTCGAAAACTACTTAATGCCGGGAAACGTTCTCACACAACAAGCATCATTGTAAGCAGTGATCACCAAATTCAACCTTTATCGTCACTATGAACCAATTAACACCATTCGACCAACCAACACGGCTTACAAACTACCGCAGGCGCGTTAAGATGAACCTCAACGAAGAAAAAAAAACATTAAAAACGCATTCTTCCAGAGTCTCATATTGCCTCGGAGCCTGATGTCACTCGAAGCATCAATAAAACCTAAAAGCGCATATTTGTCGCCTATCAGCAATAAACGTCGGCGTTTCTCGGCCTATCCATAAACACACGCAGCACGCACACGGCATGCGTTCGAAGGATGTGATGAATAACGATCATGGGGGATAGGTCGATGTCTCGCGTAAAAGTAAGACGTGAAACACTGGCGGCTCACAGAGGTCCATATGCTTCTATCACCAGAGTGCACCGCTAAAACCCCCAGATGCAAAGGAAATCATCGAGGGCACCCAACTGCCCATAACTGCATATTTGTAACATTCGACAAAAGTAGGCATTGAGTAAAGTGGATACTAAGTTTGCATTTTCACTGCAGTATAGAGAGGAAGCTAAAGTTTTCAAAAAATCATTAAGAATTCAAAAGAAGCCTTATTTGAGTCTGAAATTTTGTACAACTCATATCGCATATTGGGTGAATAGTCAGAAAATAATTCTGATAGAAATTTCGTTGCTACTACAATATGAGCTCATGTATAAATCTCAATGCGACCTGTTATGCGGTTACAACTTGCCAATGTGGACACCAACAACCTTGGTATTTTTTTCGAATTTTCTAGAACAATTCACAGATTAGTAAGTTGATCGAAGTACTTATCAGTTTTGATGACTCTCCATGGGTATAACTCCAATTTGCTAAGAAATGTCAATGTGACTGTTGATGCAGTTATGGGCAGGCCAAGTAGTTACTCAAAATGTTGTGGAAACACATTTTATTGATATTTTCCGATGGGAAACCAAAGAACAGTGACTAGCCGCAAAATGCAACTTAAACTAATGGTTCAAACAATTTTTTATAAAAATAGTAAAATAAAAAATGCGGAATTTTTGCCATGCTTTTTTCTAATTTGGACCACTGTGCGAGATTGCAATGCCCCGTGTCGTGCGGGTCCCCAAATGAAGAGCAGCTGAGCCGGATGAAAATCGTGCCACCTCTTTCAGCACGGGTCATTCACCTTGCTCTCTCTGCATGCGTTGACGTATAAACGTCTGCGAAGAGCATTTTGAAAATAAATTGCGTTAAGAGCTGTCGCTTTCAGTCCGATCTATTGATAAATAGCGGCGTGTAAATGCGAACCGACGGGCGCCGGATTTAGTTTCATCTTTGCAACTTTGGAGCTTTACGGCTGCACACAAGCTACAGCGATCCAGTTGTTTGTGGTCAAATTTATGAACTAGGCATATGAATTTCACCACTATGCCTCATGGAGCGGTCTTTCTCAATATGACGAGAAGATGCTTAGAAGTGGCATATTTGGGTTCGGAGAGAATACTCAACAAATCGGACCAAGACTATGGGTAGGCAATGGTGTAGTAATGTTTTTTCATCAGGAGGGCGGATGACCTCAAAAATTAATTCAACAAATTCCCATCGCAAAAATGATTATTATTATTAGTATGATTAATTTGAGTGGTATTTCTCCAGGTGGGAACAGGCCGTTAAGCCAAATGCCGTTAGGCCGAATGTCGCTTACATTCGAAGGCCATTAGCCGAATGCCATTAGGCCGAAATTGCATTTGACCATTATATCTTACTCATCATGTGTTTTTCCTTCTTTTAACCTTTAACGTTACCGACCTCCGACGAGCATTTTCAAATAGCTGCCATTTTCGTCAATTTCCATTCGATTTTTTTTTGAAACCATCCTCGGTTGACTTCAAAAGGTACCAGATATTTGTCATAAATGGACAAAGCTGAAGTAAGAATCATGCCGGAGATTTTCCGGGTTGTACTGGGTAACGCATTTTGGAAATGTGATTATTTTTTATTTGGTTGTGGTTGAAACAACGAAGTTTTTTATGTTGAACGTTAGATAATGATCGATGTCATAATTTAAATAAAATTTGAAATAAGTGGACCGTCCGGAACATCCGCCTTCGGGACATTTTCCCGTTTTTTTATCCAAAACATGCCGTGCGACGTCTCAATCTTCATGAAGTTCTGGAGAACATGTCAGTAAAAGAAGAAAAACTCGGTACGAACAGATGTGGCCACCCCAGATCTCCCTGGCACGGGTTCCACGAGGGCCTTTTGAGGACATTGTTTTTTTTATATTGTGGGCTTCTAGGTAATGTAAATTATACTAAAACTCAATACTAAAAAACCCATTTCACCTAACTAAATTCTTTCTGCAGCTTGTAGGTAATGCAAGTAACCCTGACCTAACAACTAAGAACCCATTCGATCTGAAAAATAAAGTTCATTACGATCTTTTGTAGCTATCGGCCATTTTCGGCCTAACGACCCTTTCGGCCTAATGCCCCTTTCGACCCAACGGCATTCCGCCTAATTGCCTTCGGTCTAACGACATTCGGGCTTTCGGGATAGAACCCTCCAGGTAGTGTTTTAAAATAAATCCTCATGATTTTTCTTAAACCATAATGCTTTAAAAAGTTAAGAAACTAATTCATGAATTGAATTTAGGAATTCCTGCAAAGATTACTTCATGAACTAATGCAAACCACTTTCAGGTCAATGGATTTGTCCAAAAAATTACCTAGGAATTTTTCTACGAATTGCCATCAATAAGCCATCAAGAGAATTTCCAAGAATGCCTTCTGGAAATTCAATTTTATAGTAATTTATACTAAAAATTTCTCCTAATGGACTGGATTTATTCTGGAACCCGAGTAGAAGCAAAGTGCTGACTATCAAAACGTGATATTGGATTTGATTGACATAAAAGATTCAACATCTAAAGATAATATCAAAATTGTATTCTTGGAACTTCTGAGCCATAGCAAAATTTTGATGTTTGCAGTCTAATGAATACCTTGCTGCTATTGATTAGATATTACATTATCCTTTGAAGCAATTTCAAAGTTATTTCGGGATTTCCGGAAAACCAATTCAACAAAATTGACCGAAATCCCAAAATCGATTTGATACATCTGCAAATCGTATCATATATGGCTCAGTTTTTGAAAGATTACATGTGATGTATGAATTGGGAGCTTGATTTGGCACGGTGGTTTCTGTCAAGTTTTGTTCTGAGAAGGAACAAGCTTAATGAGCACATTCATCCACGGATTCTTCATCGCTTGTTTAATCTTGGAAAAATATCTCCAGGTATGTAATCTATAATTCTTCAAATAACTCCTTAAGAAATACATCCGGAAAATCTACTACGAATGCTATGCATGCTTTTAAGAAATCCTTCTGGAATTATTCTAGGGACTTCACCTATCAATTCTTCAAGAAACTTATCCAGGAATTCCTCTAAATATTCTCAATGGTATTGATTAGAAACTTATCATAGAGGTTCCTATAAGATGTTCTTCATAGATTCATTAAGGATTCTTGCTCAAGTATACTTGTAGTAATGTCTCCAAGCATTCCTCTAACAATTCCAAAGAATTTTATTTCAGGTAACCTCCTCAATCAACGCACGCACACTTACAAATACATCATCAGGATGGATTTCTACTTCCCAGCACTTGATAGACAATGCTACCGAAGAGACTAAAATAATAGGTAGTAGGTACCAGCAACAATAAGGTACACAAGGCCGATTGGCTTCATGTTGAAAATAACTTCAAATTAGATTTGCATGCCTTTTGCTAAATGTTTACATTTCAAAAATATTCTAATTAGTATATTTGTCATTTTTCTCAAAATATTATTTTTTAATAGCTTTCTAAACTTTTGAATAGAATTTGATTAATTTTCTGTAAATCAAATTTCAATCAAAGATGTAGTTCAATTTTCAGGTCAACCGGTTCGTTAGAAGCTGTTATACAATTCCCTAAACTTGACCCTTTGTATATGAATTTTTATATAATGACTACCACGTCACACAAGAATTTCCCTTACGCTTCAAGTTTCTGATAGAATTGCAAATATGTTTAAATTTAAATTTTCTGATAGGAACCAGATAAACGTTTAGAATTGAGCAGTGCTTCAGCCATATTTTTTAAGATCCTGTAAAAACATTAAGCGCATTTTCAATTCAAATTACTTTTGAAGACTAACGAGAGTATAATCTCGAAGATTTTGGCTTAATATTCATATCTTTTGATAATTGACCAAACCATACTGTGAGATTAGGCAAATAAAAATAAATAACTCAAATATTGGAATGTTGAGAAAATATTGTAATACGGTGTTTCAAAATGTCTTTTTTCTTAATTTTGATTCCTCAGGGAGCCCGGCATTTGTCCCCTTGGAACACCCCCCCCCTAATCCGGGCATGCGTGCCCGGGAATAGTTACATTCATGCTTTTTTAATTTTTCTGGGGTTCTAGTGGTTCCTTAACGTACTTCTGCGAGGATTTCTCCGAATGTTTTTGCTAGCTAAGCCCAGTTATACTTTAATTCTTAAAGCATTGTATGGAGAATGAAATTCTCCACGGATTTCTGCAAAAAAATTACGAGGGATTACTACACTCCATTACTAGCGTTAACGACACCCTTATAAGTGCTACGGAGTTGGGGGTTTGGAGGAATATTAGGTCAGGATTCGCCTTAAAAAGCTGGCGATAAACCCATAATATTTGATGTTTAATTGTTTTTTAATTTAATCTTTTGAATTCCAGCAATCAAAAGCAAGGAACATTGTTATATTTACTGTTTGAATAATACTATATTGACGCAGAATAATAAAAAAAAAAAGAAAAAACGGTCATGAGTTGCCGAATACGTTTCTTTCTGCTCGTTAAAAAGCAGAACCGATTCCTTCGGGGTTATCAAATTGTTTCAAATACCAGTTTCAAGCCGGGCAGCTAAAAGCGCCAACCGAAAAAAGCCGTACTCCGAAAACAAAACACTCTGAGCACCTACAACGGATGACTTACTTCACGACAAGCGACTGGTTGAAAAAAGTATACTGAACAAAGGAACCGCATTCCAAAAAATAATAATCCAAAAAATGCAGAAGAAAAATTGCGCAATCCGAACCATGATTACGATGCGGTGATTTGACATCCAGAACAAGTTCTAGTTTCTATTATAAAGGAACGAATCATCAGATTCCTGTAGTCTCCTTAAAAATGTGTCCACCGGTTCAATCTATCTGCTCCACTAAGGAGGAAAACTGAGCTTTCCTATTCTTTTATTTTACACCCGTTCACAAACAAAATACTTTTGAATATTAAACTTAAATCTTAGAAACAAGCGCAACGCGGAAAAGGAGCAATTTCGTGACGAAAAAAAAAACACAGTTATTAAACCTAAACCAATACAGGTTTCACACTTAAATTGCACTGTTTTAAATATTATTAAAATGCACCAAATGTTTTCATTACATCACACAACATTAACTGATATTATATCCCGACAAAACCCATTTGAATTTCACTTAACATTACTCCACGAACTTTTTTAAAAGAAAATCCCCTTAAGAATTGTTCCAACATTTTTTGCTTAGTGATTTCTACGTGTATTCCTTCACACTCACCACAAAGAGTTAATCTGGGCTTTCAAAACTTTTGCAAGAAATTTCTCAAAGATTTTTTTTTTTTAATATTCTTATGAATTCTTGTAGGAAGTTCAGTATAGGATACCGGCAAAAAAGTCCTAATATTCCTGAAAGGATTACTTTATGTTCTCCCATAAATTTTAAAGAATTATCGCAGAAACTATTTCTACGTCTGTTCACACATTATTGAAGTTTTTTTTTTCAGAATTACTCAAGGAATTGGTTCACTGTTTTCGCACTGTAACATAATCTTTTTTGTTCCTCGCAATTTATCAATACTGCAACAACTGCATTCGTTCTTTAAGCCCCAGCCTAATAATTCTAGTGAAAAGTAATGTTTTTATTTTTTATTTTTGGATTTGTTTTTTTGTTTGTGCTCAAGATCTCGCACAAAGGCCACTCTGCCACTACTACCTCTGACGATGCAATATATTTGAAAATAAATGGTCCCATCCAGAAGCGAACTAAGTGACTATTTTTCTAGCCGGCAGCGGGCGAGCATCACAAGTTGTTTGCTTGCGGTGGTTGGAAAGTGCTCCAAATTCAAAAGCCACCCGCATCTGGGTCACCGCGATTGTCCGGCGTGGACTGGGACGAGAACGAGAGTGCATTTGGTGGGATAGATTTTTAGAAAAATATCAAAATAAATCTTAGCGCAAAAGACAACAGAGCTGGTAGAACTTCCCGAAGATATTTGGGATTTGAACCGCAACCGAAACAATTTCGTTCCCAATTCGGCAATACCAAAAGAAATTTGAAATCGTTCGAATTTTTCAAATAGAGAAGAGAAAAATACACTACCATAAATTCGTGGGAACATCTTGTATGGCAGAAGCAGATGACTGTTCAAAAATAGACTAGTGCGTCGCCGATGCGATCGTTGCCGTTGCAACCGTATCTTAGTCCGTTCGTCAGATAGATGTTAAACGTTGTCAAATGATCTGTTGATGTTTAGACGACTGGCGCAAAAGCACGTGAACGTGATTTCCCTTTCATGGCATTCACCAGTAACAGGGCTGTTAGCGAAAAAGTGGTGCTAAAATAGTTATTGACTATATTTGAAACAATTGAGACAAAATAACATGTAAAATATTACAACAATGCATTGCTAACTGTAAATTCTTCTTCTTCTTGGTATTACGTTCCCACTGGGACAGAGCTTGCTTCTCAGCTTCTTATGAACACTTCCACAGTTAATAACTGAGAGCTTTCTTTGCCAAAGTTGCCCTTATTTCGCATTCGTATATCGTGTGGAAAGTACGATGATACTTATGCCCAGGAAAGTCAAGGAGATTTCGATTACGAAAAGATTCTGGACCGGCCGGGAATCGAACCCCGACACCTTCAACATGGCTATACTTTGTAGCCGCGGTCTCTAACCTTGGTCTAAGTTCAAGAAAAAATGAACAATTTATTTTTTTCTCAGTTCAAATGCCATAAAAATAAACTTCCTAGTGACCGACTCCAAAAAAGTGACCAAGTCTCTAAAAAGTAACTTGCTACCAGCCCTGTCAGTACTGATAGATTTCGATTATTTTTAGACTGCAACAATATCATTCGACCTCTCTCTCGACAAACCTTTCGCTTCCTCGGTGGAATACATCTAAACTAACATAGTAAACAAAACAAAAAACTTACAGCTCCTCGCGCTGCCGTTGTGACAACACCATTTTCATGTTTTGGGTCTGCGAGTGGTAGTGGTGGTTGATGTTAGTTGTGTGAACTGCTGCTGCTGAACTGCTTCGGTTCCACGTGCTTTAATTCACAATGATGAACCTTAAAAAACCGGCCGCACAGCTCCGTGGGCTAATCACTTCCTGCTGCTTCGGCAGCTCGGACTGACCCGGCCACTTCTTGATTATCTTCCTCGTTGGTGAGCCCGATCGTTTGGGTCAGCAGCTACCAACCAGCACAGAAGCCAAATTATCACCAACTTCACTTTCACCCCTCGGATCTTTTTTTCACTTGTGTAACAAAAACACACTTGTTGTCGAT
Organism: Aedes aegypti; assembly: GCF_002204515.2. Taxonomy (NCBI): domain Eukaryota; kingdom Metazoa; phylum Arthropoda; class Insecta; order Diptera; family Culicidae; genus Aedes; species Aedes aegypti. The sequence goes on along the minus strand of NW_018735769.1, from coordinate 9,746 downwards.
CGGCGGTTTTAATTTTCTTACTTTCTTACAATGCACACCACTTTTTTCTACTGATGCTTCCTTTGCCGCCAAACGTGATCCAGTAACCAGTAGATGAAAAATATAAAACCAAGCTTGCGCTTACTTATCACACACTTATCGACTCACGATATAAAATAAATAGATAAATATATGTATAAAGAAGTGTAACAATCGTCGATCGGTCGGAGAAGTGGAGCTGGTCGAAAAAAAAAATCGATGCTGCACACTTCTTCTCTGCCACTGAGGTCTCCTTGGAGCCTGTGCTTCGAAACTGGGGTACTGGGTGCGATGCTACGCAACCCGTTCGCCGCCCGGAAACACACCGATGTGGGAAACGCCGCGAGAAAGAGTAGATTCACTGCCTTAAATTAAAAATTTTCGATATGCTCCGCGATAGAATCATCTGTAATGGAAAGAAAGAAATGGCCTCTGTTAATAAGGTATATAAGAGTAACATTATGTAATTTATTTGAGTATTGTTGATTGAAATTAAAATAACTTTTCGAATGTGTTGCTGATTCTAAAAGCAGGATTTGGAATATTTTCATAACATGGTTCCTTCAGAAGAAGCAAAAGCCATTAGTCGTAATGTCGGCTTATCAGGTCTACATCAGGTTTATGCATTTTTGAAACAGATATACTAGGTATAAGACAATCTGCTTGATTCCACTGCGTTCTAACGAAGATTATTCTTGCCTATACATTTTGCAAAGTTTGTATTTATTATTATTTTCAATTTATAATTTATGTTATAAGAAAAAAGAGAATTCATTGAATTTATCTAAAATTTGTACTGATTTGTTTGGAATCTGCAAAATGTATTGCAAGCAGGGAATGAATCTTGAGAAAATTGAGAGAATCTCTCACGTATCGCTTTCTGTCACTATCATAATATGCAGCACATTATGAGACACTCATTATCGTATACTGCTACAACTTTCATCAGGTCGGTGGGATAGCAATGCATGATAAACCCCCTCTAAACAAGCCCCAAATATGGGGGACACTATTGCTATCGGAAGTTCGAGGATTGTTTATCGAGCCAGTAAACTAAAACACCTATCCCCAACGGTAAACAAGCGAGAGACATGGATTTTATCATCGCTCTCGCTTTGGGGCTCTCATTCGCTGCTCCTATTTATCAGACTTGTTACAATTTGCGATAAATTGCCGATCATGGACCGCAACAGATGGGATGTTTTTCTTCGTTTGCATCGATCGTGCTTCAAAATCAAATGAGAGCGAATTCTGCAATGCCTGATTGCAAGTAATTTGCAAAATTTGTCATAAGCCAGGAAGTATAAATTTCTTCATGAAGTCCTCAGCTATTCTTCCAGGGTTTTTTGAGGATCCATATATTCATTGAAGATTTTTTTGAAAAAATATCTATAGATAATTCAAAAGTGCAATTAGGCATTCAGACTTCAAAAATACAAGGGAATACTGAAAGGAATGCTCATGTTCCATCTCTTTTCCGTCCATGGTATTGTATCAATGTTTTCAGTAAAATGATCTCCAAGCATTTAAAATTACTAAATATTTGCAGAATTGGTCATAATATTGAAGCTTATCTGTTTGATAAAACATCTGTATCAGAAGAGCATCGAAAAAATCAGAATTGAAGGATCCTTAACTAACCTTTACAAGGCCAAAATGTCATGTAGTTCGGTCTGTATGAACACCGACCAAATGAGCCTCGATGTGCTGGATTCGAATCCACAACCCTCAGAATGGTTTTGTGCAATTATCGCTACGGCTGTATGATTGTCGCGTGGAACATAGTTTTTCATATTATGCGAAATCCATTAAACGCGATTTCTTTTTCTAAATAAACCTCAGCTTTTTCAGATATTACTCTTCTTTCTGGTGTTACGTTCCAACTGGTACCTGATTCTCAGCTAAATGTTAGCACTCCTACTATTATTATTCGAGTGGTTTCTGTTCCAATTGACCATATTTGCATTTCTATATCGTGAAGAGTTCTTAAATAAATCACAAACATAATTTCCAGAGCGTTCAATTGAGATTGCCAAAGCAATTTCTTTCCTTGTATTGTTGTGAATCCTTGTGATTGTACCAGAAATGATTTCAATGATTATTTCAGGAACTTAAGAGGAAAATAACCATCATAGTTTCTCAAATTTTCAAAACCAGTGCTCATGAAAATTTATCATTGCATTGCACTTACAAACTGTAATTAAATGATAGATGTTCATGAGATTTGTTTAAATTTGAACGAAAAAACTGGTTTTTAGTTATCGATGATTGCTGATGATTGAATGATGGATTCTTGAGCCTTAAAAAGGCTTTTTTCTAACAACAATTTGAATTTTTGAATAATACATTTAGTGATTTCAACAGATCCATTAAATTGTCATAATTTTGCTTCTAGTTATGTCCTCCAGGCGTTCCTTTTGTATTTTTTTTTTCCAAATTTCTGGAATTTCTACAGCAGAGCTTCTTCAAAAGGTACATTTAAAGATACATCCAGAAAATTTGTATGACTTTCCTCAAGGAGATTCCTTTTTGATTTCTCCATAACAAACTCTTGAATTTTTTCAAGGACTTGTATCGGTACTTCCGCATAGTGTTTCTGAAATTCTTCTTAAAAGTTTTATTAGGATCTTTTAAAGTTGTCTATAATTCTTCAGGTGTAACTTCTGGATGTTCTAGATGATTTTTTTTTTTTCTGGAATTCGTTACTTTAGAAGTGCACCTTCAGGAAGCTATGGAAGAGCCTCCCGAGCATAGTTATCTTGGGATTCTGCATGAAAACTTTCGAGAATTTCAAATGACACCTCTGGGGATTTATACAGATAATCCTCTTGGAATTCCTAAGGAGATTTCACCACGAATTGATACAGAAATGCATACAATGATGCTTTTAGGAAACAAACCTGTGATAACGTCTAGGGTTCCTCAAAATATTTCTTCACATGTATCTTCCGATGTTCTAGCAAGGATAAAAAAATCTAGAATTTCCAACAAATCTATTCAGCGCATCTGTTCTCTCGAACATGTTTAACTTATTTTGATTGAGTTTTCCAAGATGATCGCAATGAATATTTTATTGATTTTGAATAATTTTCAGGTTTTTCATCCAAAATGCCAAGTGCTCTTAAAAGAATACGAGATTAGACATCTAAAGCCGCTTTGAATAAAAAATTTAATCGATCCAATGCTGAGAAAATTTGCCATGTTTTTTTTCACCATGTTTTGTGTACATATGATACAGGAGATTCGTCTGAAATTTCTCCAGAAGCTACTTTTCTCATTGGGAATTTGCACCAGGGTTTTTAGAGCTTTCTTCACAGATCACTAAAAAAATCTCTAAGTATTCATTCCGGAAGTTCATTTTTACATTAGAAGAACATCATGAGCCTCTCGAAGCAATAATTGTTCAAGAACTATACAATATTTCCTCTGTATCAGTTTACCATAAAATCCTGGCCATAATTTTAACACATGTTTTCGCAGGAAATTTCAGGAATACCTCACGAATTTTTGGACTTATTCATCTATGGAGTTTTCCAGAAAACCCTATAGGAATTTATTAAGTGGACGAGTTCTAAGAGGTTCTTCAGGAATGCCTCCAGGGATTCCTAAGCTTTTTGTAAAAATTATTCACAATGTACGATGCCTGCCTTAATCGAGTGGTTAGAGTCCGTGGCTACAAACAAAGCCATGCCGAAGGTGTCTGGGTTCGATTCCCGGCTGGTCCAATATCTTTTCGTAGTGGTAATTTCCTTGACTTCCCTGGGCATAAAGTATCATCGTACCTGCCACACGATATACGAATGTGAAAATGGCAACTTTGGCAAAGTGCTCATTGAACACTAAGCTGAGAAACAGGCTCTGTCCTAGTGAGGACGTAATGCCAAGAAGAAGAATAATTCATACTGTGGCCATAACAAACAATATCATGAATATCACACCAAAGATGAGTAGAAATATTTCTGTATCACCTTCAGTTCAACATGTGCAGCTTGAAATAAATTATCATTTAATGTCAACAGAGCACCCCTCAGCGATTTTACGGGATTAATAGAACTATTACTTGGTTGTACGAGAGTCCTACAAGGATTTTCCAGGAATCTATCTCGGGTTTTACTAATGTTTTGGGTTGCTTTTAATATGAATACATTAAAATTTGCGCCCACTAATTTGAACATCGTTTCAATTAAAAATCGTGTAACGAAATGCAAAATCGAAACAAAATGTAAAATCGAAACAAAACAGCCAAAAAGGTAATCAGAAACATAATTGAAAGACCAGAAGTTCATATTAAAGATAAACCCTGATTTTATTTATTTCTGGTTGAATTCCTGGAAGAATCCTTCAAGACATTTCAAGTAGAATCCTAGAAAAATACCTAGGAGGTTAACCAGGAGGAATCCTAACAGGTATTTCCGAAGGATTCTTTGAGGTATTCCAGGACGGATAATTCGAGGCATTCCAGGAGGGTTCTAATGAGGTATTACTGAAGAAATTCTTGGAGCATAACACGATGAAAATTGATGTTGATTTTAGACGCCTCTTGTCTCCTCAAATTTGGAATCATACCATTTCTGCATACATTTCAGAATCGGTGGACGTATTTACTAGATACGTTTTAAATATAATGTAAGTATTAAATATTCACACCTATTTAAAAATATTTTATAGTTTTGATTCCAACTCGATAAGCAAGTCTATTTTCTATAGAATTCAACCTCAATATGTTTCATTAAATTAAAACGTATCGCGAATGTGTGCCATATGTGCTACAGCAACACAGCGTGAAGCACGAGCAAGACACCACATGAGCGAGGGATGTGAAACCTTGAAAGTGCTCAACGATCGACCAGGCTTTTACGATGTCCTCCACGGTGCAATCAACACTAGACCACTTCAACAATAGTAATTTGGCCGACGATGGGGTTTGCACTTTTTAGCAGAGGAGGCATATCTACCATTTTAGCTTCGTTTCTAAACGAAAAACGAATGGGGAATCGACCCATCTGATAGTTGGTCAAAGCTGTGCCAAACGGGTCGTTTTACGTCGACAATAACATGATTGGTAGATGCGCATAAGTTTAGCATTGTTGCTGTTCTCCATCACATGTATTTCCAAAGTCAAACGTGATAGGCAGCCGCTGCTGCTGCCAACTATGCACTGCTGGTTGGATGGTTGCTGCAAACCTAGAAGAACGGTTGTTTCCGTCCATCGCCATTATATCATGTTTACGATAGGCTCGTTTCGGAATCTTGTACGGTTTAGCGTAATTTATGGGCCAATTGGACATTTGAATATGCCAACCGGATTGTAGGTACGGTACCTACTCCTGGTCTGCTATGTGTGCTACATACGGGAAATGTATCTTTCCGTGACCGGTGAATGAGTCATCGCGAATCTATAATTATGGCTAGTCATTTTTGAAACAAGCACTGCGAACACAATTCAGAGAAAAAAAAAGTCGAGAAACTAACAATTTCGACAATTTGAAGCATTTCTGCGTTCAGCGTTTTGATATCCATAAGAACATTAAATTGCAGCGTATTGATCTTTTGCTCAGCATCTCTAAATATTACCCGTTTCCTATGCCATTCAATAAACCATTCACAAAACTGTGCACCTTGACACAATGGTATTTTCACTGATTGCAAACTCTTCGAGCCATTTTACTAGCTCGCAGGGCTGGTAGCGGCTGAGATTCTTCAGACTCTAGAAACCCGGTCTAGTACCCAAAAAGAGATCTAACAGGAATAGAAAGAGATAAATAAGGGATCAAGAAAACATTGAGTTTAAATTTGTAAATGGCGGAAACATTTCTTGGGAGCACTTGGGAGCACTTGTACTTGGAATTTGATATTAAGGAAACATTCTGATTCTACTTGTGATTAAAAATAAGTCCCTAAATTTAGCTAAAGTACCGTTTTGTATCATATTCCAAACATGACTTATATTCTGAACAGTTGTGATTTTAAAGAATTAAATTAACATTTGATATACTTTTTCACATGGAGGATTTGAATTGTACAAGAATTGATCATGTTGTGCAGAACTATCAAAGAATTAATTAAAAATCTTTTCTGAAAGAATATTGGTCGGAATATGATCTTGTTTGGAATTTGAGACAAAACGGTACCTTACAGTGCAAGTACCTTACAACTCATAACGTCAAAGATTTTGATAACGAGAGTTTTTATCTATAATTCCTTCGAATATTCTTTCAGGTATGTATCCAGTGATTCTTCCATAGATGGTTGTATGACATTGCCAGAAAGCCGTTTGCCAGCATTAATTTGCCAGAATGGACCATTTGCCTGAAAACCATTTGCCAGAATGGACCATTCCCCAGAAAGGCATTCCCCACAAAAGACCATTCCCCAGAAAATAATATTACGTCATTACTAAGCTTCACATAGCAATTGCACATTAGGCGTGTACAATCCTTCAAATTATTATGAATTTCAGCATACGGTGTTAATTTTAAACGAAAAATAATGGTTTCGTAAGATTCCACCTTTTTATATGATAAAATGTTAACAAATTATAGTGGGCTTCGTGGCCTTGCGGTTAGCAGCGTCAGGCAATTAGGCGTATTGTGCCGCGGGGTGTGGGTTCAATTCCCGCTCCATTCGGTTGAAAACTTTTCGTCAAACGAAAAATTAATCGCTGGGCTACTGGGTGTTTCGTGTTGTCCGTTGCCTAATGTTAGTGATCGTTCAGTCTGTGCAGCCTTGCTGAAGACGGTGGAAATTGTCTTTTTTTTAATATCATAGGATTTCGAGCTTTTAATAATTTCCGAAAAATTACTATTTTTTCAATGCTGTGATGATCATCTTTCAGACTATTCTATAACACCCATTAGAGACAATTCTATTTTCAATATTCTACTGAAGATTTTCTTTGAGTATCTAGTTGTACTTTAGAACTAATTTACACAAGAACTTATATGCTTCATAGGAGATTCACCCTTCTTTATATCATTGGCTGTTCTTCTGAAAAATTGTTGAAAATTTTAACAACAATATTCTGTCGTCTCAGTGTTTAATAAATACAGTGATTGAAAATATCAAATAACACACAGGTGGTAATGGAAATTCTGCAATGTTGATTGAAACGAAATAATAAAATGCAAAAATCGTAAAATTGATAGTCAATGTCTTCTTCAAATCAAGAAGCCATATTTAATTTTTTTAACCATGACATACATATGATTTGTAATCTTCAAGCAAGTGATTCCAAAAACAAAAGTCTCCATTACCTATTTATTTCTTACAGCACTTGACTGAAAATAAGAAAAAAATGCCCACGTGGCAGTCCTCCAAAGGAATTCTGAGTATATCCGGTACCAGATAGTTGAATCTTACAATCAGGGCAAATACTGAAAATTGAAGAATTTTTCGGGCAGCCTGTCGCAAATGATATAAAACTATCTTATAACTAAAATATACGTGGTTTAAAATTATTTTCAAGATAACAAAAGTTTAACATTATTTTATATGACCGAAAGACCGTTTAGCTGATTTCTGTCTTCTTCATTTGAGATTGATAATTTTTGGCGCCAAACTGAGGATTTTTCAAATAAAATTTTCCCTATTTCAATGAAAGGCGGTTCTTTTAATTGTTTTGCGATATTTCACAAATATACACTCTTCAGTCAAATATCCATTCGACTAAAAGTATGTTTGCCTAACATTTTAGCTCTTTTTTTTAGGTCAGTTATGCAGTAGGGATGCTAAAGTCCAATACAGTTTTCGCAGTAGCTATGCAGTGTTAGTAGTCCACTCTTCTTTCTCCACGATTCTAGTTTAAAACATCTTTAAGATTCAACCAGTAATTTCTTCAGAGATGTCTTCTGGAATTTCTTAGGATGCAAAATAGTTTGTCAGAATTATTTTAGAATTTCTACCAGGAGTTTCTTTAAGATACAGCAGAAATTACAACATAGATTCTTCAGAAATTCACCTAAAATTTATTCTAGACATTTTCCAAGGAATTGAATAATTTTTACTTGCATTCTTCGAATGAAGTATTAAGCAAAAAGCCAAGGATTTTTTTTTCCAAAATCATTGGGATAATCTTTACTATCCGAGAGGTATTTCTAAATAAAAACCTAAGTAACCCGTGAACAATGATTTCTGAAAAAAAAAACTCCTGGACTCTTGTGGAAGTCTTAAAGGATTTATTTACTGAATTGCTAAAATTATTTTCTAGAGAAAATTCTAAAGAAATTATGCTTATATCACTGTAAAATCGCTCGTACCATTTGTTTGAGAGAGGGTAGAGGAATCTTTATAAAAATATGAAGATCAGGCCGAGTTCATGCAAATCTTTCAGAAGAAATCTTTGGACAAAATCTTTGGAGGTATACAAATTCCTGAAGCTCTCCCTCGAGGAGCCAGAAAAGAAACTCATGTGAAGCAGTTGCGTAAACATTTCTCTGAAGTTTTTTTAATTTTGTATCAGGATTCATTACGGGCACAATGAGGAAAAAAAGTAACTTTGGTTGAAATGGAAAGCCTCCAATCCAATTGAGACTTGCAAAAATACTAACCAAGCCTCTAAGAAAAAAAAAACTGCTACCAGCCCTGAGCTTGCGACCGTGGAAGAATAGCAGACACCATGCTCATCTTTCAAGTTATTCCGCGGATTGGTTATTTGCGAGCAGAGCATAGCTTGCTCAAACGAGTATTGCATATTGCCCTTTGCAGTATTATTTGGACGAATAAAATAGGCGCTCAGGTTATTCGCTAAAATAGGTATCATTCTATAAACCACAATTTAATTGCGTCGGTGAAATCCCAGCTGATTCCTAGTGAGCGCTGTCACGTTTTCAAATGTAGCCTGGGAAATGTGATACGTTTTGTGGTAACTCTTGTTTCATTTTAGACCATTATACGATTGAATTTAGTAGCGAAGAGCCATACGGTCGTCGCTAAAATCGATCCTAAATTAGATATATTTACGACAAAGCAAACCAGCGTCAATAGCTGAGCGTAGCATCCAGGCAGTAATCTTAATGGCTCATTTATAGTAATGTCATGCAATTTGCAATAACACGGATCACATCCTGGTCACACAGCAAACTAGTGCGGGACAATCTAAGGGACGTTCAGGATAGCGATTTCAACCCGAACATACATCGACAAACATCAGATAACGATGTTTATGGAATATTGAAGATTCAATTTCGCAGCTGTTGGTGCGCTCCTGTGACCATGCGCAACGTTATGGCTATGGCTGTGATTTCAGTTATGCCTTCATATACGAGAGAGAATAAATTTATAGTTTGTGGGTATTCTCAGATGAGGCATTAGACTGTGAAATTAAATGGGTTAACAATAATCTGCGCCTAAAAATAAATTGTTTTTAAACTCTTTTAGGGAATTTAAGGGCTATTTGTCCATTAAATACATAGCTATCACATTTTTGAGGATTTTTTTACCTCGTTGGACCCATTGGCAGAAGAAAAAAATCGTTAGCAATGGTAACCCTTCTGAGTCAAAATCTTAGGTAACAGTAGCTTATAGAAGGCCTGCTGCGGGAGATAAAATGTAATGTGTTTTTAGAACCAAAATAGTTAATTAATACAATAATTTTTAATATCTAAACGTCTATCTAGTTTTAATATCTAAGCACCTATGTTGTATAACGCGGAATATCTAGATATAAGAAATGAATATGTTCATAATGATACTAATGAAGAAATAAAATATACTTGATAGAATGTTGTAAC
>NW_018735768.1:0-14462 GCF_002204515.2 Aedes aegypti | reverse complement strand
GCTGCATAGTACCGCCAGAAGCTAGACGGGCAGTTGGGAAGAATCAACGTTGCTGGAGATGTCGACAGCCTGTGGGGCACTATCCACGAAGCTGTGACAACAACGACGCGGGAAGTGTTTGGCACTGGCCAACGACGAAGACGAAACGACTGGTTCGATAAAGAGTACCAAAGAGTGACAGACATGAAGAATGTCGCCAGAAGCCGTATGCTTGTGGCCGGTACCCAGTGCCGTAGCGTGCGGTTGGCCAGGTTGGCACTCGCCAAGGGCGCCAGCCTTTGGGGGCGCCAAAATGCGTTCCCCTTTTGGTAAATTTTGAAAGAAAGGCATTACATAAGGGCGCCATTAAGATCACAATTTCAAAAGACGTTGACGTAATAATGAATGATTAAAACAATTCCTGAATCGTTTTCAATGATTATTTGATATTTTGGATGATTCCCTAATGTATGGTTTAATTTAACATTAAATCTCTAAGGGCCAATTTCTTCACCTTCGCTTGAGCCGTAAACCACGTTTACCCATACGATTAAACCAGGTTTAAGGCCTAAGCGGTGGTGAAGAAACCGCTTATAAGTGATCTTCCATGTAGTTTTAATAACTGGTTAACGATTGTGATGTTCAGTTGGAGGTTCATACTAAGAAGAATTAAGGAAATCTATATAAATAAAAATGAAGTAGTGTTTGTATGTCACGAAATGGCTTGAGAACGGATGAATGGCGTGAGTTTTCCATTGTTGCTCTTGACAAGGGTTGCAACGTGTTCGTGTGAGGAAAAAGTTGATAAAAGTCACCGGAATAATCGGGAAATCGGGATAAGACTAAATTGTCATTTTGTATGGGGCGGTACAACAGCCTACTTAATGGCAAGACGAAGTTTGCCGGGACCACTAGTATTCGAATAATCTTAATAGAGATTTAAAGACGTTTTAAAAACAACACAAAATCTATTGTGCGTGAACGAACAGCTATTTTTTTCAAACGAGATCCTACTGGTTGAATTCTTACAAAATCCTGAAATAAAATCACAAAATGTGAAAGATTTTGTTTGGGTTCTCATAGTACGGTACATAATTATCACAGAAATTCCGTAATTATTACAGACAAATCAAGCCTTTCACATGATGCAAGTTTGACAGCTGGACAGATTATTTTCAGAGAATCCTTAACGGATCCTAATGGAATCCTTTCCTAAAATTCTATATCAGTGAAGAGCAACCATGAGTTAAAAAGAATGAAATTATTTATTTCCCTAGCATGAAATATTCTAGGGGAAGAGAATTGTTGGGGGTACTAGAATAATCATCTTTTAGAAAACTACTCATACGAGTATCACCGAAAAAAGCTATCGAGAAAGCAGTGGTAGCGAATTCTGCGTTTGTTCCAAGCGCTTTTTTAATAAATAAAATAATTTCCTATTTTTAGGAATCCAAATACTAAATAATATCTTAACGAAACAAACATTTTCTGACAATTTAGTCACTTAAATGTATTTAATAAATGAAAGAAACTTTTGTTTTATTTTTTAAACTAATCTTTATCAAAAGCATTTTGTCAAATTTGCTTCCATTTATTGGAAGACTCTTGGCAAAAAAACCAAAGTGTTTTCTAAAGGAGTTGTTAAGAAAAATAATTACAAAATTGCAAGAAGCCCCTGCATTTTGTTTTTGACAAATGGTATACCGTCAAACGGGGCTTCTTTGACATTATTTCCACATTCTTTAACTTTGAGGATTTGTAACTCTTAGAATTATGGATAGTTATTGATAATTTTTACCTATATTTAAGTTGTATATGTACGTACCAAATGTGCAAAATATGAGACAAATCCATCAATAAGTAACAAAAATACTGGAATAACGAAAAAAGTGTGTCCTACAAGGCAAAAAAGGGGCTACTTTGGACATTTTCACATTTTGCTAATGAAATGATTTTTCCTTATAACTTTCAAACTGATTCAATAGATTGTCGTCTGCTGTGATGTTATTGCACGTTTTTCATTGATAAACTTATTGTAGAAAATCGCAAAGCTAGAATCAATTACACATATATAACAAATTTCAACGAAACATGCCATTTACTATTCTCAGTTTGAAGTATGAAACTTAAATTTTCAACTTCCTCTTAAATGGAACTATCAGCTACGAATGCTCGAATTTCAAGTTGACATAAACGAACGTAACTACTAGGTACTGCGATGATAAATGAGTGATGTGCAAAAACTCTTTTTTTTTCTATTCTTACTGTTATATGAACGATATGTAGAAGGATCACATTAATACCGGTAACTAATTTACTACCAGTATGTAATTTTCATCAAAAACGCAATCTATGAAGTAAAGTTTTGCAAGATCGTAAAGGAGTAAGTTTGCTTTTGTAATATGCTTTTAGCTTCTTAGCAGTTTAGAGCTGGCTCAAGAATAGTTTAATTTAAGCATTTGAAAGATGCAACTGTTCTGTGCTACAAATTCATGTAAAATATGACGAAAAATAGGTTTTTAGAAATTATGTTGTGAATTTGGCATTGGTAGGTATTGAAATATGTTTGCTTTATGTCTATTAACTTTAAAAATCATTTATTTTATTTTTTTCATGTTGTAAAATACACACACCAAAACATTATAATGAAATAAAAGTCACAAAAATAAGACCTTTGATCAATTATTTTAATAAAACAACAATTTTAAGCAAAACAAATCACAAGATTTTCATGAAACATGACGATTCGATAGTTTTGTGATGCTCCCAATAAGTTTCCACGACATGGGTAAAATTCAAACAATGTTTGTATGGCCAATGTTTTTTCGAGCTTTTTTGAAATGTTTTCTTGTTTATCCTGTTATTGTTGATGTTGTTCCAAGAAAAAATCATGCCTAGTGGTAGAGCATATATTGGTTAATAAAAGTGCTGAAGACACATAATAAATACAAAAGGTGAGTGTCCAAAGTAGCCCCTGGAATCAAAAGTAGCCCCGTCCGACGGTAACTGTCTTTAACATTGTCTTTAAAAAGTCCTTCGATTGTAAGACGAATATATTTAATTCTATACTTTGTTGATACTGCCACGTTTCATAAGCAATAATTTTCATATGAATTTATTCAAGTTATTTTGCATAATCTTTAATAGTTCTCAGAAAAATTATCGTGTACACCTTCTTATGATATTTACAAAATATTTTAATGTATTCCAATTTAGTGAAAAATATCTGAAAATCTATCGGCCAAGCAGTACCGCCGTGCGGGGTGACATTGGGCCTAGGGGTGACTTTGACCGCCTCTTTCGATGCTTCTCATGGCTAGTAGGTTCACCGAATAGCTAATCTATGGCCATCTATTGGCTATTTGTAATGTATTCTCGAATCTTGACACATTGTTTTCATTATTCTGGCATTAGCTTGCTGTAAAATGTTGGCCCAAAGTCACCCTTATGGACCAATGTCACCCCGCACGACGGTACTCTGAATTCTCGTTCATTATTCTTAGTCTGGTCAAATTTTCAGCTCATTTAATAAAGATGTCAGTATGCTTCAAGCTAATAATGTGTTATAGGCTATTTGAAATTCTAGTCTGTAAAAGTTTGTCGTACACACATACGTTTGGTGTTCTATCCGGTAGTTATGATTTTTTAAAGCTTGAAATTAGTTTTAAAATACATAATTGATTTGAAGTACACCAAAGTTTTCTCCAAATTAATTTAATTTAACCCAGAAGTTCAATTCGACATAAAACATCAAAATATTGGTTGACTGGGGAATTTCCAAACATTTTTGGAAATGTGAACAGGTCTAATATATAGTAATGCTAACTTTATGTACGCCGTTCAAATGCAAAAACTACAGTTTGAGCAGCATGGTTACATGGGATGTTTTACGAAAACAACATACAAACATGATTCAGAAACCAAATTGACTTAGGGGCGCCCAAGAGGAGGTTTGCCAAGGGCGCCGTAAGTTTTCGCTACGGCTCTGCCGGTACCCGACAGAGCAAAGAGCGGTACAGGGCAGCGAGAGCCGAAGAAAAGCCAATCCACCGCAGACATAAAAGGCAGCACGAAGAAAGTGTGGTACCTGAAGCTCAAGAAAGCATGAACCGAAATGATATGCGGAGATTCTATGCAACGGTCAATGGTGCGCGGCACAATACCGTACCAGTGCCCGCCATGTGCAATTATAGAGAAGGGAATTTGCTGACAGATAAAACGGCGTGTCTGCCAGGTGGAAGGAGCACTTTCAGCAACGGTGAAAATGGAAATGTAGCGAAGAACAGGATGTACATTGATGATTGAGCTTCTCAAGCACGGAAGTGATCAGCTTTATCAGTCGATCCACCGAGTACTTCTGAACAGTCTTGGGAACTGTGACCACAATTCACCACAGTTCATCGATTCTGCCATTCAACCAAAACACAAAGCAGCAGCAGCATCAATACCATCAGGCGTTGCGCTGCCAACGGTTCACACACTGCTTGACTGTTTTTGTCTCTCCACTATGACCGTTTTCGGGCAGCCATTCCAAGGTAAATGATTGAAAAAAGTGTTAAATCATTCAATCGCTAATATTTCACTAGTGTTTCAACTAATTGAAATCTATTAGCTCTAACAGAAAGAGCACAATCATTCCGTTGCGATACGTATAAACAAGTTCAATTTCATGCTACGTTTATCGAGCAAAACTGCAAAACCCCGAAAACCGCAAAAATCGTGTCACCACTGTGCTCGAGTCATTTCGCATTCGGGGTTGAAAAACGTTAGGAAGAAAGAAGATTACAATTTTAAAGAGCCGTGACATTTTTTGGTTTTGAACGGTCATGGTTTGCTTTGGATTTTTGATGGTCGTGTAGAAAGATGTAAATGTAGAGGCGGTAAATGCTTGCTCCAGTACTTTTCTCATCACTGCTTCTGAAGGTATGGGAGGACGAAGAGTTGCCCACCGGCTGGTTGGATGGCCTCATACGCCCCACAGTATTTCGATCGGCCGAAATCGTGAACTTAATTCTGTAGCACCTTTAAACGTGATTTTTTCTGAATGGTGTCTTCGGACGAAAATTTTCTAAAATTATAGCGCATATATTGACGGTAAATGTTAGTTCGCAACTTTGACACGGGCGGCGCTGCGAAACTATTTTTTTTAAATGACGATCTTTAAATATGATGTCTTTGGCAAAGTTGTAGATAATTCAAATACAAACAACTTTGCCAAAGACACCTAGTGTGTATTCAGCCGTATTTCCAAAATACGGAAGTATTTTATGAACGACCCCCTAAAACTAGTTTTTCTCGTATATTTGAAAATGCGAAGTTTCCGGTAGCAACAATGTTCTACAAAATTGTGTAAAGAGTCAAAATGAATCATTCTCTATAAGACACTAAGTTTCTAAAGATCAAGGAAAAGCAGTTATAACCATTAAGTGCAAAAATCAGTCATTTTTGGGGTCCGTGTATTTATTTGGGTGGCAGGTGGTGGCAGATGAAACCTAGTAGGATTCATAATACATCATTAGTAGTCGTAAATGTCGATAGTGTCATTATTATCCACGAGTATCCCTTTTACTTAGAGGAAGTTTCATCAATGACTCTTATTACCCTATAGAACTTAGTTATATGATGGGTAGAGGGCTATGTGGCTCCATATTTCTTCTTTTTCTTCTTCTTGACCCATTCTCAATCATTACGCACAACCAATAGGTTCCAAATACATTATTGAAGAAAGTTCACAATCTCGAGAAATGACGCTTTACGGAATGGCTCGCCCTACAACTATTTTTCACTTGAGATTTTTGCGTTTTTTTCGTACATCCCAAGTAACCAAATAGCACTTTAATTCGCTCTGCGTGCTAGCATTATACAGCGGACACGCTTAATTGGTCGAATGATTGCACTATAAGACCAAAAAGATGAATTATCAGGCTAGCGTTTACTTGAGATAGACACTATGACACGTGCGAGCACGATGCGATGAGTAGCAAATTAAGAGATGTATCAAATTTAAATCCAAAAATCAGGCAAGAGCCTCAATATTGGATCATTTTGTAAATGAGTGTTGCAACCACTCCAAGTGATTCAATGATTTAGTCTTCTCTCAAGAGAATATTTCACAGAAAATTTAACTTGCTATAGTGTCCATGCACAAAAAATAGCTATAACCGCAAGCGAAAAATAGTTGTATGGCGAGTAATTTTGTAAAGACTCATTGAGAAGTTTCTTCATAAAAGTAATTGGAACCTATGGAGTGTGCGTAATGATGAAGAATATGTCAAGAAGAAGAAAAAGAAGAAGTATGGAGCCACATAGCCCTCTACCCATCATATAACTAAGTACTACAGGGTAATAAGAGTCATTGATGAATCTTCCTCTAAGTAAAAGGGATACTCGTGGATAATAATGACACTATCGACATTTACGACTACTAATGATGTATTATGAATCCTACTAGGTTTCATCTGCCACCACCTGCCACCCAAATAAATACACGGACCCCAAAAATGACTGATTTTTGCACTTAAATGGTTATAACTGCTTTTCCTTGATCTTTAGAAACTTAGTGTCTTCTAGAGAATGATTCATTTTGACTCTTTACACAATTTTGTAGAACATTGTTGCTACCGGAAACTTCGCATTTTCAAAATATACGAGAAAAACTAGTTTTAGGGGGTCGTTCATAAAATACTCCCGTATTTTGGAAATGCGGCTGAATACACACTAGGTGTCTTTGGCAAAGTTGTTTGTATTTGAATTATCTACAACTTTGCCGAAGACATCAATTTAAAGATCGTCATTTAAAAAAAATAGTTTCGCAGCGCCGCCCGTGGCAAAGTTGCGACCTAACATTTACTGTCAATATATGCGCTATAATTTAGAAAATTTTCGTCCGAAGACACCATTCCGAAAAAATCACGTTTAAAGGTGCTACAGAATTAAGTTCACGATTTCGGCCGATCGAAATACTGTGCGCCCCATCTACAAAAACGGGCACAGACTGGAGTGTGCCAATTACAGAGGAATTACCCTGCTGAATTCGGCGTACAAAATTCTGTCGCGCATCCTGTTTAACAGACTGAGACCGCTCGAATACCAAGCTGGTTTCCTTGAAGGTTCCTTGAAACGTTCCTTCCCAAACGTTTGGGGCAACTGGAGAAGTTTCGCCCAAGACCGACGAAGATGGATCTCTACAATACGCCCAGCAATGGCGTGACGGTAGGCTGTAGCCATCAAGGTAGGTATTGCCCTTTAAAAACTTCTAATTTGTTCAATCTTCTAATTGTAATTTCGTCAAAATTGAGTTAACGTTATTGTTGAAAAATTGAGCTTCTGTTGAATTGGGATGGGAGTTTTCGACTTTCGTCTAACTTAAAGATTCCTAATAGTGTTTATCCAGTATTATTCACTAGATGCTTGTTTTACAACCCAAAATATGCCACAGTGTATTCTGTGCTTTTCACCTTTTGCGTCTTTCAATAGATGCTTATCTGTTTCACGGCGCTAGTTCAAAAGCTGGAACAAAAGTTCGACCATAGTAGAATAATCATAAATTCAAGACAAACTATAATAGTAGAATAGTCACGGTGTGCCAGAAACCGTTATTAACGCAAAAAAATGTCCAAGAATTTGGCACCTACCATTCGAAAGATATAGTATTCAAGCATCTTCTCCGTGAATTTGAAAATATTTTAACGAGGGAATCAAAAGTTATCGTGATTTGAAGGCTTTTGAGCTGTTTTGGAAGGATTTTTTACATACTTTGCAATTTTGAACACCAGTGCATCATTATTAATAATTTGTAAACTAGCCACATTCTATATCAGAGAACATATATTTGTTAGCTGCAATCAGAATTAGAACTGTTCGTCATTTCAGAAAATAGTTTTTAGGGCAATATAGAGCTAAGTAGGTAGATATACATGATTCCGGTGAATGCAACCATCACCGTTTAATTTACACTAGAAGACTATTAGGCTGGTCTATATACATTGAATACGCCTGTATATCTCGTTTCTAGATTATTTTATTACTTACAGTAGATTGCTAGAGCATAATCCCTACTTTTCCCACCTCCGAACCGTATCACAAGTTATCCCAAATTTTCTTGACATTCTCCACCACCGTAATCTGATCGGACATCTTGTGGATCATAAAGTATCCCTGAACCTGTGCCGGACTAACGTTGCGTCCTTCCTTCAATACATTTTCGGCAAATACTTTGGCATTCTTTGCTCCCTCCTCGCCGGCATAGAAGCGCATAAACATCTGCTCCAACTGGTGCCGGGTGCAATAGCCGACGTATTCCTTGACGTCCACTCGACCCGGTCGGATCAAAGCAGGATCCAGCCGCTCCAGATAGTTGGTGGTCATGAACACTATTCTCGCCTCCGTGGACGCTACTCCGTCCAGACAGTTGAGCAACCCACTGAACGTGACTCGGTTCAATCCCTCAAAAGCTGCCTTCTGCGTTTTAGAATCCTCGCGGGATATAAATGCAGCATCAATGTCCTCCAGCAGAATGATCGATTGCTGAGGCGCAACGTTCATCAGGTGGTTTAACCGGTCGTCCGTCAGACCACGCTCTGATAAGTTCAGCAGGCAAATTCCAAACTCGATTTCCCCGCCAAAGCGGTAATAAAACTGGACTTCCCACAGCCTGGTGGACCATATAGAAGGAACCCTCTCCGGTAGGGTATGCCTCGATCCGCATACCACTGAGGATTTTGGATAAATTCTCGGCAGTCTCTTAGTATCCGATCGGAAACACCTTCGTCCAGCACGACGGACTTCAACGGCCTTCGCTTCCTCGGATGACCGAACGGACGCCACTCGGAACCCATGGCACTGTACATAATGGTTTTGCCCTCCGTGTTCTTCAGGGCCAGTTGTCTTGCTGAAACATAGGAATGGTTGTAATTCTATGGATGTCAGTGATACTTCATTTGTGACCAAATGTAAAATGACAATAAAAATGCTACGCCATTTATGGATGGTCCCTTACCTTCTTCCAATATCTTAAAGTACAAGTTCTTATCCCTGCCAAACGCGGTCAGTTGTACTGTTTCCCATGGTATTCCGGCGTGCAAATCCAGAGTGTGCTGTTCTCTGGCGCGGTCCACTTTGATCCAGGTACCTCCATAGCGCATTATGTGCGTTCCGATGGAAGGAATAAAGTCGTACTTCGTTTTAATGTGACCCGTATCGCGTTGCTGGAAGGACGTTTCCACACTGAGGTGCTGTGTGTGCTTGGCACCCTTCTGGGTAATCCACTGCAGTACCCACTGGTAAGATTTGTCCCGGCAGGGCACTTCCAGCGTTATCATGTAGTGACGACGGAAAAGAATCAACGCTCCTTGCAGTCCTTTACGTAACATCGCGGCACCGGCGCCGAGTCCAAACAGACCGAAACCGGCACCAAAGTACGGATTGTCCGATAGCGCCGAAACATAGTCGGTGATGGTCATCTTTTAAGTCACGCGGATTAATCTCGACAACTGGATATTACTGTTAGTATCGGACTGGGAGGGAGAAACCAATACAAAATTTCTGTACGTCATAGTGAGCCGAGATTCCGCTGTCACGAACTGTCACTGTGAGCCCAGATCTCAAACATTGGACTAACATGAAAAAAGCGCGTAGCTGATTAAAACACATTTTCGCATTTCTTCAAAAGTGATAAAAATCGAATAAAAATCAATTCATGCACATAATGCAAGTAATGTCACGCGAGCACCATTTAATCTGATTGAACATAAAGCATTGAAAAACGCATCGTTCTACTTTTTCCAATGAAAATTAATATTTAGTGCATAGAAAACTGTGGCCCTTTTTCCATGTTTGTCAGGAAAGATCGAAGATGTACAACAAAAGGAAACTACCGATTTTCTCGAAGCCTGCCTTGATTGTTGTTGGCATACTGGAGTTATCTTGCAGTTCAAAATAACGTTGTCTTATATTTCGTGTGTAGTATCGGTGGCTCCCTCCCAGGTATCGGACACTGGTTTTAAGGTAATTCAAGACTAACAATTCAAAAGGCCTCATCTCCAAAAAGTAAACAATGAGAAAAATGCAATCTTGTTTTGTCAAACAATAAATCAAATTTACATTATGAATTTAAGCATTTTATGTTATTTTATCGTTCAAAAAGTCGATGGATAAACTGATTTATAGCTATGAATATTCATTACTATCATTTTAGCGCAAAAATCCTGCTAAAAAACGAGTCAAAGGAAATGAGGCTTTTATTTCACCAAAAGCTGTGCAGCCCTTTTCATTTGTGCCCATAGACGCCGGCCGACGCTGATGAGGCCTGTGAGTTGACGCCTTTGTTTACTCTAAAATGTGTTGAGGCCTTCTAGTTGTGGCTTGTTTTTTCATCATCTTCAGATGTGGCCTTTTGCAAATCATTCAAAATTCATGATAAAATACGATAATTGAAGTGTAGAAGAGTGTTACGTGGTAAAGCAAGGTACATGGGATCTCTGCAGCAAGAGGAGATTCGTGCGGTCGATTAAATATGCGATTTATTCAATCATCGTCATCGATGAACATAATGGATGTGCTAAGCGAGAGTGTCGTCGAGCAATTATATGGAAATATTTGTTCAATTGAAGTAATATTTCAATTGAACGTTATGTTTCATGCAATTGTAACGAAATCGTGTTGTTATCAATAAGTCGTGAAGTACAGACATGCTGACACAGGTATTATTAGGTAGTATGATACAAAATACATCACTCCACAGGAACCCGACGGAAAATTTGATTATGTTCGCCGTTGAGACTATCCCTGTGTAAAATAATCCATGGAGCGGAGCGGCTGAAGTATTACTTGTATCTGCTTAGTAAATTTGAAACATTTTTTCGTAATTTTAGTTACAATTTTGATGTTTGTTGAAAAGGCCTCAACTCGGTTTCAAGTAAATATAGAAATGGGGCCTTTTTAGGAAAAGGCCGCATTTGCGATTAATATCCTAATTATCCGGAAACGAGATGGGGCCTTTTAGAAAAATGATATTTTTTCAACTTTCATGCATATGTTTGCATGACTATTGTATGTTACAGTAAGAATAGGCTCTTATACACTTAAACCAGCAGAAACCCGATTTGTTTACATTTTGGACTTGAGGCCTTTTCAATTGTTGGTCTTGAATTTTGCACCGTAAATCGCTACCAAAACAAGAACCGCCAAAAACACATGATTCGTGATAAACTACTGTCAGGAAAGGATCCAAAACAAAACTGATGGAACTAAATCGTGACCCGGTCGTTCGGCTCAGACACGAAGGCCACTCCACCTCCCCCCGCACGAACTAATCAAAAATGAACGCGAAGAATGAATGCTATCAATGAACTAGGGTATCCGTTTTAATCCTGATACTCTCATAAGCTAGGGGCAGTGGATAAACTTGTCATTCAAATCCTTGTCAATTTGTAACCGTTTGGTTACAAATAGTTGATTTTTGTTTTTATTATTTATGTTTAATGTCGGACCCTTCACGTTTTTTGTGCAACTACAGTAGACTACCACAGTAGTGATAGGGTCCAGTACCGTTTAAATGTTACAAAATCTACTTTTTCTTAACGATAAGTTTATTTTAGGTGAACTACTGTCCTTAGCCTTGGATAAGAAGGTCTGATTTATTGGATAAGAAAAAAAGGTTGAGGATTTGGGATGGGCCAGTGTTAACATAATTGCCACATGTCTATCTGTATCAGAGGCTTTAGGGTTCATTCACATATTTCAAAACGCTGAAAATGACTAATTTTGACACGCACCCACCCCAATTTTGTATGAGGCGTAACATCATGAGGACACCCACCCACCCCCTTTAGCGTTATGAAATTTGTGAATAAAGCTAGGTATGCTGTTCCGCTCAAGACAAGTAAAAATTTCTGCACAAGAAATGGTCAAGAAATATCCTACAGTGAGCTCCATTTGAAGTGACATTTCTCGCCTAACTTTTCAAAACGACCTATCTAACAATTCACACATTTCGAGAAAATCGAGCTTGAAGGTATTGAAAACATATTTTTAAACTGTATCAAACTGAAACATTTTTTCCCCACTGTGTTGCCTTCAGAGGAAAGCAGTGTAATAGAGTTCAACGTAAGGATGGACATTTTGACAATTTGTTAGCAAATAGCAGTGAAATCTGCAAAAACATCAGATAGGACGTTTTGACCAAAAAAATGTACATAGGATGAATTACATAGGTCGTTTTGTTCCAACAATTGTTACATTGGACATTCACTTTGGTCATTTTGTTTCAGTTATAGGTACATCGGACATTTTAGATTGTTCACAAAAAATCTTGTTTTATAGAATTTGATATTGATTACCGTTAGAATTGAGTACCCGATCAACCGATGTTACAATTTCTTTATAGATCTTTGTCCAGCGATGACGATCGCCAACGATTCAAAACGAATTGATATCGAAATCACTGACTGGTGACCGGTATCCACATGTCTCCAATTATACAAGTTGAAGTGCACATTTGTTGCGGTTTGATAATCGCAGACACCAGCTGTGCTTTGTTTTGATTCATTCGATTACTTCGGCGTCGCTATATTTCCCTCCGTCTATAGTCCCATGTAGCCAACAGAAGGAGGGAAACGTTGAGCTGTATATGACGTTTTGCTCTCCGCTAGTTTTCTCTCAATTCTTCCTTCGTTTGGATGCCAAATTCACTCACACTTGTCGGAATGAAGTAGAGTTTCTTCTGCATGGCGGGTTGTCTGCTTTCTGTCATCAGTGTAGAGTGAAGAAAGAGCACAAAAAATACAGCAGCGATGTCAGGCAGAAGGTTTCAGAAAAGACTGTTTTGCTATCCCTGCGTGGCCTGAGAGAAAAAGTTTGTGTTGGCGGAAAAATGTCTACAATTTGAGCCAAAAGGAGCCAATTTTAAACGCCAAGCTCACACCGAAACGTCTATGCCAGAAAGCTGTCGGTTTCGAAACGCGTTAGCAAACGGTTTCCGTCGGGACACTTAGCCGGAAGACCTGCCGCAGTTAGAAACCCGGGGTGCGATCCAGCAACAGAACGGCAGGTTAAATCCGCAAACGCCCAGCAAAAGAAAACTTTCCGGCGGGACAGATTCATTCCGAACGAGCGACAACGATTGATCTGAGGGTCTATGGTGAAGCTGTACGATGCCAAGAAAGAAACCGATGGGCGGAAGCTGGCAGAAGGACAGGGCAGCAGAAACGGATACGAATCCAAGCCCCAAGAATGCCGAAGCGCATCCAATATTCGTCGAAGTTTTGCTGTGATCAAGGTAAGTGATATCACCAACTTAGTGCGGATTTGGACCGGAATCTCCGGAACGGCACATGAGCTCACCCAAAATGGTCGCTGGTGTGAAAACGCCAATGTGCACGAAGACGTTTCCGCATTCATTCCGCAATACACCGGAGCGATTCTGAACGCACCGAACGTCGTCAAAAAATTACTATTTTGAAAACTGTCCTATGTAACTTTTTAGCATTGTTTTATTCATTGGCGTGTACTTAGGACCTATGGCTGATTTCTGATCAAGGTCCAAATCAGTAAACAATTCGATTAAAGCCAGGCATTGGTACTTTGGTTATTTCGTCAAGCTTTTAACAGATTAATTACTTGTGTATGGTTATCAATACGAGTTTCAATGTGGATATAAGTGGTTTCACAACGAATGGCTTTGTAGAATGAAATCTCGATTGTTTACATTTGTTACTTAGACGTTTTGTAACAAGTTACGCGAGATTTCTTTTCAACTGCGTACTGCGATCAAAGAAAAAATCTCGAAACATTATTCATACAGACTCCAAGTCAAAAAAGTATTACAAAAAAACTACTTTAATCGATCCTACGGTTAAGCAGCGGAATTCTACACGTACCGCTCTGTACCAACTCAACTTTTCACTTTTGAAACGTTTAATTCCGGATTTCAAAACGACAAAGTAAGATTTTTAAACTTTCGCCAAAGCCTAACCACTACTTTCGCCGCCCCGCTGTATGGAGGAGACAAAGTGACTTAACCACGAATCAAAACAAAACACTAATTGAAGTCGATTTTACACTGTAGGAAAAAGCGTCGCAAGTAACTGAATAAACGGCTTATCAAATTTTTCATTTTAAACATTCTTGTGTGAAGCGAACTCCATATTTTGAAACGCGACGCCTCCACTATACACAATTTACGGAAATGATAAACGATCAGAAAGACTATATATATGAGATTATTTAAAGAGAGCAGAACAGTTCTGTCTTAGGATTTCTTCCCTGATATATTTTTTCAAAACCGTATGATAAGTTACTTACGTCGGTTATGAAAAAGAATCGAGAAAATGCATTTCTTGAGCATTCTCCGCCGAACTTTTCAAAACGAAGCCTAATCCTAAACAATTCACAATTTCGAGAAAATCGAGCTTAACGGTATTGAAACAGATATTTTTTCACTGTTATCAAACTGAAAATTTTTCCCACACTGTGGTTGCCACCAT